>NC_086008.1:18917700-19067700 GCF_030014385.1 Trichomycterus rosablanca | reverse complement strand
TTAAACACAGTCACAGACAATTTTGTATCTCCAATTCACCTCACTTGCACGTCTTTGGACTGTGGGAGGAAACCGGAGCACCCGGAGGAAACCCACGCGGACACACGGAGAACATGCAAACTCCACACAGAAAGGACCCGGACCGCCCCACCTGGGGATCGAACCCAGGACCTTCTTGCTGTGAGGCGACAGTGCTACCCACTTAGCCACCGTGCCGCCCCACAATAGCATAAACACATAGGAAAATAGCATTAGCATAAAGAGAGCAAAATAGCATTAGTGTAAAGAAATAGCAAAATAGCAAGAAAAATTAACAACTGGCAAAATAGCATTAGCATAAAGAGAGCAAAATAGCAATAGTATAAAGAAACATGGCATTAACACGTAGCAAAATAGCATCAGTGTAAAGAGATAGTAAAATAGCATTAACATAGAGAAATAGCAAAATAGCATTACTGTTAAGAGATCGCAAATAGCATTAGCGTAAAGAAACAGCAAAATAGCATCAGTAAAAAGAAACAATAGCATAAACAAGTAGCAAAATAGCATTAGCATAAAGAAACAATAGCATAAACAAGGAGGAAAATAGCATTAGCATAAAGAGATAGCTAAATAGCAACAGTATAAAGAAACAAAGGCATAAACACAGCAAAATAACATTAGCATAAACAAGTAGGAAAATAGCTATAGCATAAACACATAGCAAAATAGCTATAGCATAAACAAGTAGCAAAATAGCATGAGCGTAAAGAGATAGCAAAATAGCATTAACAGACAAATAGCAAAATAGCATTAGAGTAAAGAGATAGCAAAATAGCATTAACATAGAGAAATAGCAAAATAGCATTAGCGTAAAGATATAGCAAAATAGCAGCAGCATAAAGAGATAGCAAAATAGCAGCAGCATAAAGAGATAGCAAAATAGCATTAGCGTAAGAGATTGCAAAATAGCATTAGCGTAAAGAAATAGCAAAATAGCATTAGTGTAAAGAAATAGCAAAATAGCATCAGTATAAAGAAAAAATAGCATAAACAAGTAGCAAAATAGCATTAGCATAAAGAGATAGCAAAATAACAACAGTATAAAGAAACAAAGGCATAAACACAGCAAAATAGCATTAGCGTGAAGAGAGCAAAATAGCATTAACATAGAGAAATAGCAAAATAGCATTAGTGTTAAGAGATCGCAAATAGCATTAGCGTAAAGAAACAGCAAAATAGCATCAGTGTAAAGAAACAATAGCATAAACAAGTAGCAAAATAACATTAGCATAAGGAAAAATAGCATAAACAAGTAGCAAAATAGCATTGGCATAAAGAAACAATAGCATAAACACGTAGGAAAATAGCATTAGCATAAAGAAATAGCAAAATAGCAACAGGATAAAGAAACAATCGCATAAACAAGTTGCAAAATAGCTATAGCATAAAGAGGTAGCAAAATAGCATTAGCATAAAGAGGTAGCAAAATAGCATTAGCATAAAGAAATAGCAAAATAGCAACGGCATAAAGAAACAATAGCATAAACAAGTTAAGCTATTTCTTTATGCTAATGCTGTTTTGTCAGTGTCCAGCACCCTCATATATTTTTATAGATATTTAAAACTTGGTTTTGAATCCCGGCTCTGCCATTCAGCCACTTTTGGACCCTTGAGCGAGGCCCTTAAACTGCGTTCTGACCCCGGCTTCCGAACAAGCTAAAGTACACGAAACACGATTGTTATTCAACGTGACGAGCAGCATTCGGTTCACTTCGGGTGATGACTGACCGACGTATTATCCACTGAGACATGTGACACCCGTCTGTCTGGATCAAATCCCCCCGAGACGTGCCAGTGCTCGAGGACGAGAGTGAAGTCCACGCTCCCTCTCTCTGGACGATGATTGCACAGTCGGTGCGGTCGGCCTCGGGGAAACATTTTTAGAAAACTATTTTGGTGTTTTTCTCTGGCTGCTTGCGGGCGGCACCCCTGCCTAAACCACCTGTAGACGTGTCTGTCTGGCATTCCACCCTAGTAAAACGTGGTGAGACGTTCTACGGTCAGGACGCCGAGCGTAAAAATAAAATCAGATGCAGAAGAAGGTGATTAAAGTGGAAATCTGTGCTGCTGCTGCTCTGGTTTTATATTTATTATCATTTTTAGGGTTAGGGTTAGGGTTAGTATTAAGGTTGGGGTTAGGGTCAGGGTTAGGGTTAGGGTTAGGGTCAGGGTTAGGGTTAGGGTTAGGGTCAGGGTTAGTATTAAGGTTGGGGTTAGGGTTAGGGTCAGGGTTAGGGTTAGGGTTAGGGTCAGGGTTAGTATTAAGAATAGGGTTAGGGCTAGTGCTATAACCATGTGGTTGGTTACTCAACAAATTCATTCAATTGTACTAGTAAGTCAAGCACTGTGTGTGTTCGGGATCAAGGGTTCGAATCTCAGGGGTGCTATCCACCGGCCACATGTCTTATTGGCTACTGGGACGTGATTGGCTGGCCAGCATCTGAGACGGAGGGGTGGCCGAAACGGCCTAGCCATTGGGAGGCAGAGTTGTCGGTGCGCTCTAAGTGCAGGTCCCAAGCCCGGATAGAAATATGAGGATTGCGTAAAAACCAAGTCACTGACCATTTTATCAGCTCCACTTACCACATAGGAGCACTTTGTAGTTCTACAATTACTGACTGTAGTCCATCTGTTTCTCTGCATGCTTTGTTAGCCCCCTTTTACCCTGTTCTTCAATGGTCTGGTCAGGACCCCCACAGGACCACTACAGATCAGGTATTATTTGGGTAGTGGATCATTCTCGGCACTGCACCGACACTGACGACCGATGGTGGTGGTGTGTTAAGGTCTCAGCATACTTCCAGCGAAACTAAGTTCGCGAGCGTCACGCGAAGCCGAACGCGTCTTTGCGAGCTTACAAGCTGGCATACTTCTAGCGGTTTCGTTTTGCCTGTCGCGTCTGCTCCACAGCTGTATGTAAAGACAAATTAATGTAATTTAAATTTAGTGACTACCGAAAAACGATGGCTGTGTCCAAAATCGCATAGTAAGTAAATAGAGGTAGTGTGCACTGCTTGGCCGGTACAGAAGCAAGCTCTTTCAGTACGCAAGTGCGCTGTGTTTGCATACACAAAAATGCTGCCCAAGCAGTAGATTATCCAGATACTTTTCGTGTACTGTTTAATAAATGCTTAATGCTTAATAATGATTAATAACTGCATACTGTTCAGTATAAAAGTAGTGATTTCGGACGCAGCCGATGATCACAGTTGAGACGCTCCTCAAAATCCGTGTTTGTTTTCATGACACGCCTCTTTTTTTAACCGACCAATCACAGGTGTTGTCGCGGCGTGACGTCGTCCGCGGAGTTCGCCCAGCTTCCATGTGCGCGACAAGGCGAGCGAAGGCGAGCGAAGCTTCTGCGCGACGTCCGCGGTTGTTCGTTTTCTCCGCGATTATGTCACAAGCCAGGCGAACGTCGTTTCCGCATGAAGTATGCTGAGGCCTTTAGTGTGTGTTGTGCTGGTATGAGTGTTTTTTAACACCTCACTGTCACCGCTGGATTGAGAATAGTCCACCAACCAAAAACATCCAGCCAACAGCGCCCCGTGGCCACTGATGAAGGTCTAGAAGATGACCGACTCAAACAGCAGCGATAGATGAGCGATCGTCTCTGACTTTACATCTACAAGGTGGACCGGCTAGGTAGGAGTGGACAGTGAGTGGACACGGTGTTTAAAAACTCCAGCAGCGCTGCTGTGTCTGATCCACCACACTAACACACCTCTGCAGTGCTGAGAATGATCCACCACCTAAATAATACCTGCTCTGTGGGGGTCCTGAGCATTGAAGAACAGCATGAACGGGGGTAACAGAGCATGCTGAGAAACAGATGGACTACAGTCAGTAATTGTAGAACTACAAAGTGCTTCTATATGGTAAGTGGAGCTGATAAAATGGACAAAGTTTGGTGGTTTTAACGTTACGGCTGTTTTATCGCGAACTGCTCTCTCCTTTTTCTCCTTCTCTCTCTCTTTTCCACAAGCGCTCACATTCTCAAAACCCTTTAGTACCTGCAGGTGTATAAATAGAGCTGTTTTCAATTAGGATCAGCTTTTGCCCATAGCGTGCATCTGATCAATGAATGTCCCTGCACCTGCGGTAATAAAATACTCAGGGAAGAGGGAGATTGTGCCGGGAATGCTAATCAGATGTTGCCCTTTTGTTACCCCGCTAAAGACTAGTATATAACATGCTCCATTTGACAGCTTTTCCGACCAGCTATCTCGCCGGCGAAGGATTTCGCCATCGTGTGAAACTGGATCCTTCGTGAACGAGCGAGACGCCTGAATGAAGGACGGCCGGTGGGGTGAATAGGGGTTCTGCGTTCAGTTATGACTGCATTGAATCAGGGACAAGAGCGAACGTGAGGTGTGTGTGTGTATGAGGGCCTGGGGCCTGGGACCATGAATTACCCATCCTGTCCGTAGATCTCTCTAAATCAGTTAAAAACTATACACAACACAAGAGGGCTACAACCCCAAATCAGAAAAAGTTGGGACGGTATGGAAATTGCAAATAAAATAAAAACAGTGTTCCTTACGTTAGGTTTGACTTTTATTGGATTGCAGACAGGATGAACCTGAGATATTTCATGCTTTATCTGCTCAACTTCATTATATTTATTAATAAACCTTCATTCCTGCAATTCAGGCCTGCAACACATTCCAGAAAAAGTTGGGACGGGGGCAATTTAGGGCTAGTAATGAGGTGAAAACCTAAATAATGATGCGATTCTAAACAGGTAACTGTAATCATGGTTTGGTACAAAGGCAGCATCCAGGAAAGGCAGAGTCTCTGATGAGCAAAGGTGATCAGAGGATCTCCAGTGTACCCAATGTACCTCAAAGCAAGATTGGAAGGGATTTGCATATTTCTCCCTCTACAGTGCATAATATTATTAAAGGATTCAAGCAATCAGGAGGAATTTGCTCAGACGGCACTGCATCAAGAACCGCCACTCAACAATAGCTGATATAACCACATGGGTGAGGGATTACTCTGGTAAACCTTTGTCAAGCACTACAATACAGAGTTACTGCACAAACGCCACTTAAAACTTTACCGTGCAAAAAAAAAAGAAGCCTTATGTTAACCCTGTCCAGAAGCGGCGTCGACTTCTCTGGGCTCGGAGGCATCTAGGATGGACCATCACACGGTGGAAACGTGTGTTGTGGTCAGATAAATCAGCATTCCAGGTCTAATTACATGTCATCTTTTCCATGGACGCCCATGCATTTTTCAACAAGACGATGCAAAACCACATGCTGCACACATTACAAGGGGCGTGGCTACAGCAGAAGAGGGTACGGGTACTGGACTGGCCTGGCTGCAGTCCTGACCTGTCCCCAATAGAAAAAGTGTGGAGAATTTTGAAACGACGACCCCGTACTGTTGCACATCTTAAGACGTGCAGGAAAAACGAGACAAAATAAAACCCGCTTGGTCTCCTCGGTGCCAAAGCGTCTTTTAAGTGTGTTGAAGAGGAACGGCAACGTTACAAATGCTTTACTATCCCAACTTTTTTTGGAATGTGTTGAGACCTGAAATGCAGGAATGAATGTTTATTAATAAATCAAATGAAGTTGACCAGACAAATTCAGGGATTTGGGGACCCGGGTTTGAACCTCATCTCTGTTCTTCCAATGTCCTGTGTACGTTTCCACCCAGACTTTGGTTTCCTTTTACCTCCTTAAAACACATAGAAGTATATTTTGCAGCTCTAAATCGCCTCTAGGTGTCAGGGGGTCAGTATAGGGTGTGTCCCATCTGTGCGACCGGTTGTTTTCATGGATAAAACGGACCCCGGGATGTTGATCATCATTAACAAGCACTGATTTTATTCAATTGTTGACGTAACAGTAACATTTACCGCCATTTACACCACCACCACCATGTATGATGTCCTAATGGTGTTAGTTTTGTGTCAGATGGGCAGGGGAGAGGGGGTCATTTAGATGATTTTTGGCTAATGTCCCATGGAGGCCACTTTTCCCCAGTGGCTTTCTTAATATGGAACTGTGTACAACCACCTTAAATGTTCATCTGGGTTCTTATGGGACCTTCTGGATGATTCGTTGATGCGTTTTTACACCTGTATATAACGCCTCTTACTGTGGTTCGAATATAAAGATAATTGGGAGCTCGGGTGGCGCAGTGTTAAAACTGGTAGCCCACCAGCGGCGTCATCTCGGCTCCTATACGGACAACGATAGGCTTCCTCATAAGTACTGCAGTTACGCCCTCTCTGCTGGCTGGTCGATGGAGCCTGCGCATAGACAGGGGATAACGGAGATCAGTGCGCGATACAGATTTCTATATGAACCTGTCCGATGCAGGTGATAAGAAGCGGTCATCCACTATACGTGTGCCAGAGGGGGTCTGTGATAGTCACGACCCTCCTAGGTCAGTAGCAGTAGAGGAGGCGTGATACAAAAGGGTAATTGGATACTAACAGATTGGGAGAATATTGGGGAAAAATGCTTTAATTATTATTAATTAATAATTAATTATTATTATAATTTTTTATAGTTACCTAAAATTATTCCAAAGTTAAAATATGCTAACTATAAATATATATTTTAAAATGCCTTGGTTAAGTTCGGTTTAAAAAAACAGGAGAGCGAACTGACATACGCCCCCCTCCGACACGTCACAGTAGCTGACTGCATTTTTTCACCTGCATGAAAAATGCAGTTTAGCTTTGTGCACGGAGAGCCACACCCTAATCAGCATTATTCCTCAACTCCAGCCAGCAGAGGTCATAATTCGCTCAGTCACGAGGAGTCCCTATCCGGCTCTTCCCACCCTGTGAACAACAGCCAATCGTTGTTCATGCGGCCGCCCATCGATATGATGTATTCCAAATACGAGCTCTGGTGTGCTAGCATAAGGATGCGTTCTTGGTGAGATTTTGGTAGGATGACCACACTTTCACCACTGTTCCAAGTTTTCTCCATTTGTATATAACGGCTCTCGCTGTGGTTCGCTGGAGTCCCAGAGCCTAATGCATATGTATCTATGTGGCATCATGCACTGCTTCTTCTATTTAAGTGATGTTCAGAGTTGCCAGGTCTGATAATAATTATGCCTGGGTGTGGGTGTGGCTAGTGAAACCGAACCCAATCGTCAGTTGAATGTAACAGCTAGGGGGAAATTTCATCGACACAATCATTAAGAAATGGGACGATCATTTAAAAGCTGTTATTTTACAACCGATGCGTTTCTAACACATCTAACACAGTATCTAGACCTGAATATAAACCCATAACCTTCTCCCAACGTTTACAATTCACAGTACATTCTCAAATCTATGTCTGCGAGTCTAAAATAAAAAACAAACAAGGTCACATGGGTCACGAGTGCACTAGTGCGAGCTTCCAAACGCCAACAAGATGCCTGGTGGTTTAACACAGACCTGATAGAAGGTCCTGGCATGAGCCCCGAAACCTGCAAATTGGCTTCCGCCCAAATGTCAACAGACTTTACACCCACAGCCGGTTTTTATTGTTTTCCTCCATAAAATACTAGACTACGTGCCCCGATGGGCAGAGGAGCCATCCTACCCCATGCCAAGTCAAACCGTCCAGCGAACGTACACTGTACACATGCACCAGAGTGTTAATCCCTCGCCCGGCCAGGGTGAAACCGGACCCTGTTTTTACACGGAACAGACAAGAAGGTCTGGATGGAAATGCCTGGCATTTAGTGGTTCTTGGCATCACCGTTCAGGGTAGCGTTACCCTCTTTAGGTTTTTCGTAAAAGTGAAACATGGCAGACTTTCATGAACATAAAGATTTTTCGTTTGGAGGGGGATAATGTCAAGGTTTTAAAAATGTATGGATCTGAACCTGTCCATGTGACCTTTTAGCCCTTGTAGCGTTGAGAAAAGTAGCATAAGAAACGCTCACGCTAGTGTGAATATAAATATATCCTCACGGACTCGAGAAATCCGTTGTCTGCGTCACGAAATGTCAACAACATGATACTCTATCACACAATGAATAGACCGTAAATCAACTCTACGCGACAACGTCGCTAAATTCTCTGGGCCAGAGCTCATCCCAGATGTGCTGAGATGAGCTTGTTTTCAGGAAAAACAGACCATCCAGACTGTTATTAGCGAAAGATGCATGACAGGACACATCTGTCATGGTATAGGGGAGGATAAATGCCCACAACCAAGTCTTTACCCGGGAAGTACATCAGTCATGGCAGTGTGATGGTACAACAGCAGGCAAAGAGTGCAGGTGCTTGTCTGGCCTGCCTGCCGTCCAGATGTTTGACCTATTGGAAATGTATGGCCCATAATCATGAGGAGAATCTGACAAAAGTGACCACAGACTTTATTAATAATAAATAAATAAACGTGTACCAAACGCCCCCTTGTGGAGGCTTTATGTTACATCTTGTGTCCAGGATTTAGCTTGTTTTTAGGATAAACAGACCATCCAGACTGTTATTAGCGAAAGATGCATAACAGGACACATCTGTCATGGTATAGGGGAGCATCAATACCCACAGCCAAGTCTTTACCCGGGAAGGACATGATTATTGAACTATTTTTGTATGCGATACAGCAGTGTGATGATACAACAGTAAACACAGAGTGCATGTGCTTGTCTGGCCTGCCTGCAGTCTAGATGTGTGACCTATTGGAAATGTATGGCCCGTAATCGGGAGGAGAATCGGACAAAAGTGACCACATTAAAGTGACTTTAATAATAATAAATAAATAAACATGTACCAAACGCCCCCTTGTGGAGGGCTTTGTGGTACATCATGTGTCCAGGGTTCAGCTTGTTTTTAGGAAAAACAGACCATCCAGACTGATATCAGTGAAAGGTCATGGTATGGGGCTGCATTAATGCCCACTGCATGAAGGTACCATCGATGCAACACCAGGCCTGTTTCTGTATGTGGTACAGCAGTGTGATGGTACAACAGCAGGCAAAGAGTGCATTTACTTGTCTGGCCTGCCTGCAGTCCAGATGTTTGACCTATTGGAAATGTATGGCTCGTAATCAGGAGGAGAATCGGACAAAAGTGACCACAGACTCTATTAATAATAAATAAAGAAACGTGTACCAAACGCCCTCTTGTGGAGGCTTTATGTTACATCTTGTGCCCAGGGTTCAGCTTGTTTTCAGGAAAAACAGACCATCCAGACTGATATCAGTGAACGATGCATAACAGGACACATCTGTCATGGTATAGGGGAGCATCAATGCCCACAGCCAAGTCTTTACCCGGGAAGTCCATGATTATTTTAAAAACACAACACCAGACCTGTTTCTGTATGCGGTACAGCAGTGTGATGGTACAACAGCAGGCAAAGAGTGTAGGTGCTTGTCTGGCCTGCCTGCAGTCCAGATGTGTGACCTATTAGAAATGTATGGCCCGTAATGACTGGAGAGTTTTAACAACATACACTACAGTTTGAACAACCTCCACTCCTGACCGAGCAGAACCTTTACTAACACACCCCCTCTTACAAGTGTGCAATAGTCGACCGCTTCTTTTCCCCTGCACAAGGCGCTTTCGTATGGAGATCTGTATCTTGCACACCTATCTCAATTACCCCCATGTTAACCATGTCCAGAAGCGGCGTCAACTTCTCTGGGCTCGGAGGCATCTAGGATGGACCATCACACAGTGGAAACGTGTATTGTGGTCAGATGAATCAGCATTCCAGGTCTTTTTTGGAAAAAATGGACGCAGTGTGCTCCGGACCAAAGACGAAAAGGACCATCCAGACTGTCATCAGGAACAAGTCCAAAAGCCAGGGTCTGTTATGGTATGGGGCTGTGTCAGTGCCCTTGGCAAAGGTCATTTACACCTCTGTGATGGCAGCATTAATGCAGAAACTAGTGTGACGGTACAACAGCAGGCAAAGAGTGCATGTGCTTGTCTGGCCTGCCTGCAGTCCAGATGTGTAACCTATTGGAAACGTATGGCCCATAATGACTGGAGAGTTTCAACATACACAACAGGTTCAACAACCTCCACTCCTGACCTGACCCCCTCTGACCAGTGTGCAATAGGTGACCGCTTCTTTTCCCCTGCACAAGGCTTTCGTATGGAGATCTCGATTATCCTCCCATCAACCAGCCAGCAGAGGTCGTAATTCCAGCAATCGTAAGGAATCCTTTCAACCCTCCCTCCCTCCGACGGGCCAATCATCGTCCATTTAGGCGTCTCTTCTCTCAACACATGTTCATTCCAGATTCTCGACCACGGTCCCATCGCCCAGTGGCCCACTTAACAAATTTCATATATAAACCGAGTGCTGCATTCTGATTGGCTGAGCTGAATGCCACTCACATGACACCGCTACAATATTGTAATATAATAATAACGACCTGGCGAGTGCAGCCAATGAGTGCGGTGGGGGTTGAGAGTGACCTCATAACTGATGCGATTACGACCTCTGCTGGCTGGTTAATGGTGCTGCACAGAATAAAGGAATAATGCTGATCAGGGTGTGGCTCTCCGTGCACAGAGCTGATCCGCATATGAACTGGTGTGCAGGTGAAAAGACGCAGTCGGGTACCTCAATCAGGGGCGGGGGTCAGCACCAGTAGAGCGCTGCCTTTGTCATTAATCCTTGTGTGCATGCAACAAAATATAATCACTAAACCTATAAAAATCAGTATAATTTATTCGGAGAGCTAATGAGTGCGGTGCAGCCAATGAGTGCGGTGGGGGACGAGTTCATGGGCCCCAGTGCACCTGCCCCACTGGTACTTACACCCCCTTACACCAGGCAAAGTTCCCCTCCTGAAACGCTAAAGCTTTACTTTCTACTGACCAAATGCAAAACAGCCAAATACAAATTGAAACGGAGCCAAACTGGACAAGGTTCCGAATGTTCTGGTTGGCTTTATGAAGGTGGGAGTGTTTTGAGCATCTAAGATTTTCCAAGAACCACATTACTGAACCTTTTGAACATTTAAACGCTTCATCCAACCACTTGAGTCTTCATCTAAAGAATAATAGCTTCAACCTTCAATGGGCGTTAATTAAAGACTGATCGAATCTGATCGCCAGATGACCAAACCTCGGTTTGCCGTGATCCTGTGATCATTTTACCGACACGTAAGAGCGGCGTGTGTGGTCGGTCTTTCAAAAGACGTTGTTAAATATGGAGTCCATCATTCCTAGCGTTTGTTGTCGAAGAATCATCGACATTAAGGGACTCGTCACACCCCGTCCTGGTCCAGCCACCTGATTTTAACACACAGCCTCCCCCATCTGTTCCTAAAAAACGACCGGTTGCTTCCCTGCACGCTATTCGTCATGGAGTCTGTGGATGCGGCGCTTTTTCCTCCCACTTGAGATTTCTTTGTAAAGTGTTTTTATTAAGACCCGTCACGGCAGTTAGCGACCACGCGATGAGGGAGGCTGTGCGATCAGCTTGACGCTTCACAATCCTCTCCAGGGGGTGTGGTGTGTGTTTTTTATATTACTATGTGTAGACCTGACCGTCAGTCTGTTGGACGTCCCAATACAAATAATGACCGATTTTTTGCTTTACAGATTTGTTAGCAATCACTGTGGTTAAAACACCCAAACTTATGACTTAATTAGGACAGATGTTGGCATACAATTGGCCATATAATGTATATATTATCTACAACCCCAAATCAGAAAAAGTTGGGACAGTAGTATGGATTGAATGATTGCAGACATTTGCATATTATATAGGAATTTGCATATTTCTCCCTCTACAGTGCATAATATCTTTAAACCATTCAATGAATCAGGAGGAATTTCAGTGCGTAAAGGCCGAGTGTGCAAACTTAACCTGAACGCCCGTGATCTTCCATCACAAAGACGCGTCTGCTTCAGACATAAATAATGATATATAATTTTAGATAATAATGATTGGAATGGCATTAAAAAATAGTGGTCATTAGTTGTTTGTATGCAGTTATTATTTATTTATTGTATAAAAAACTGTTAAAAATAATTAATAAATTAAAAAATAATTAAAATAGTACATACATTTATAATTGCAAACAATTTAATACTAATATTAATACTAATATTAATAATACTAATATTAATACTAATATTAATAATAATAGTATTAATAATAATACTTTTCATCAACATCTTAATAATAATAATCATATTAATATTAATAATTAATAATGATAATAATAATGATAATAATAATGATAATGATAAATAATAATATTAATAATAATAGTAATAATAATTAATAATAATAATGTAATTCCAAGATAAATAGCTCTCTGAATAAATTATATAGATTTTTATAGATTTAGTGATTATTTTGTTGCATGCGCACAAGGATTAATGACAAAGGCAGCGCTCTACTGGTGCTGACCCCTGCCCCTGATTGAGGAGAGTGAACTGACACACGCACCCTCCGACACGTGAGCAGTACCCGACTGCGTCTTTTCACCTGCACGAGCCGAGTTTATATGCGGATCAGCTCTGTGCACGGAGAGCCACACCCTGATCATCATTTTTCCTCTACTCTGTGCAGCACCATCAACCAGCCGGCAGAGGTCGTAATCGCATCAGTTATGAGGTCCCTATCCGGCTCCCTAACCCTAACCAAAGTAATCTCTCACCCATGTGGTTATATCAGCTATTGTTGAGTGGCGGTTCTTGATGCAGTGCCGTCTGAGGTTTTCAAAAGTAGCCCAAACTTTTACGTCCACTTGTTTTAATGCAAATCGTGTGTTGGGCAGGAATGGGGGGGGGGGGGGGGGGGGGTGTATGTTGGATAGGATTGTCTTATTTAAAGTGTCTTGTTTGCATTACGGGTGGCAGCTGTGTGACTGAGGCTGGAACGGCGAGTACAGCGTGTGTAATTGATACATGTGGCTCAGTTTAATCAAAGGTGACACAGGATTTCCAAAAAAAAGGGGGAGTTAAGTAAATTGTCATGCTGCGTGGAATTTCGCTTGACGTTTAACAGACCAAAATAATATTTTCCATAAAGATTCTTTTTTCCCCCCTGAAGCCCCCCAGGAAAAATATTCACGAGCTGTGCAAGTGCTGATTTCTTCAAAATCGCCGCGCTATTGAACCATCTGCCATCTGCCAAGCTATTGAGAGCTGAAAATATGGAATCCCCCCCACACACACTTCCACCCCCATTCTATGTAAAACAAAAAAAAAAAGAAATGTAAAGGAACCGACTTTAGCACATCTGTTGCTTCTCAAGATATTTCAGACTCGTTCGGGGAATCGTTTATGAGGGTCATTTATCCCACCGCTGAGTAATTAGCTTGCAAAATGTCAGCAAAGCTGAGAATCGGTGATGGATGTCGAGCGCTTTTCCAGCGTCAAGATTCCACCGACGGTTCGAACCGGTTCTGAGGTTCGAAGGGAAGACGAGACGAGACGCTGGGCATTTGGTGCTAATTAGGATTCTTGTGTATCGAATTAGTTTGGCGTAGGTGAGAGAGTTAGCGAGAGAGTTAGCGCTGGAGGCGGCGTGCAGGATTCGGTTTCTTTTATTATGTTCCCAGCGCTGAACCCTGCCTCTCCTCTCAGCTGTACAAACAGATAGTAAATTCGAGCGAGATAAATCTTCACTGAACGTGATGGTCAGCGGGATGCTGGAGGTGCACCGCGGGGAGCTGCTCTAGTCACACGGGCCCTAACGGGGCGGAAATAGGACTGACTACCGTGTATAATATAATATACAATGAGTGGAAAAGGTGTTGGGGTTCATTAAGTATACTGAGATCTGGGCATCCAGGGTTTGAATCTCAGCGTTGCTGTCGGCCAATCCAGTGCATGGGTTGGGAAAGATAAAAATAGAAGGGTTGCGTATTGCGTATACTTTATAATAATAAAAAATAATGATAATAGTAATAATAGTAATAATAATAATAATAATCATCATAATCATAATCATAATCATAATAGTATTAATAATAATAATAGTATTGATAATAACAATAAATATAATAATAATAAATAATAATAATAACGATAATAATAATAATACTTAGTAATAATAATAGTTTTAACAGTAATAATAATTACAAATAATAATAGTAATAAAAGATAATAGTAATTATAATAATAATAAATGATAACTATTGTTTTATTATACTATATTTTTATATATATTATCAGAGAGCCTTTAATCTCTGAATTACTTTATAGTAATACCCAGGATAATATGATAACCAGGTGTAAAAAATCTACATGATTTAATCGGAGAGTTATTTATCTCTGAATTACTTTTTATTAATAGTAAAATAATAATAATGATAATAATGATAATTATTATTATTAATTCATTTACTATTAATTTATTTTTAGGACAATTTTAAATAGTTTTCTTTTAAAACCAGGTGTAAAAAAATCTACATGGTTTAATTCGGAGAGCTATTGTCTCTGAATTACTTTATAATAATAATAATTATTATTATTATTATAATTATCAACAATTTAATTATTTAAAAAAATTTTTTTTTACTATTTATTATTATTATTATTATTATTATTTTTTTTTTTTTACAAATTAGGATTGGGTTGTTTTTTTAAACAATAGATCAATAAGAACTACATACACAGAACTAATGACCAATATTTTTAACTGCCATTCCGATCATTATTATATTACAGTATGAATATTTAAATATAAAGCTTTAACAGTGTTTGTTTACTTCTCTGCTTTTATCATTGTTCATTGTTGTATCAGTACTAGACTAATACTGGGTCAGACACGCCCTTATAATACATGATCTTTAATGAATAAAATTACCATTTCTACCCACTTTCATTTTTTCCATCTCTGTAAGTCGACTTATCCTGGTCGGGCACCTGGTTGTTTGAAAGATTATTACAGAAGGAAGGAAGTGCCATGAATCCGTCATGGCTATAAGCATGTACCACTAACACACTGTTTATACTGGGGTAAACAGACGCACAGACGGATCATGGGTCCTCCGGCTCCAGTGTCATAACATTTACCCCCAGTGGAGACTGCAGACTGATTGTGTCTTATTTCTCTTAATTTAGTTTTAGGAGGAAGAAATGAGGAGGAGGAGAATGGAAAAAAGCTACCTTAAATATCTTTACAACCAAAGTTACCAGGCTAAATAAAGAGACCTAAAATGCCAGTACATTTTGTGGCACTGCCTGCCAATTTTAGTGATTTTGATTGGGCCTAATTTCCATAATTATATAATATAATAATATAATAATTATATATTATTATATAATAAATACTGAATGTTTTTTATTATTATTTTTGATATTTAAATTTCTAAATAATGTAACAAGCCATAATGCATATTAAACTATACAAAAATATAATAAATATAATATACTGTATATTAAAATATAAAATATATAACAAAAATATAATAGTATAATATAAAAAAAAATATTTATGTATTTATTGATATATTATATAATAAATACTGAATGTTTTTTTTAATTATTTTTGATATTTAAATTTCAAAACAATGTAAAAAGCCATAATGCATATTAAACTATACTAAAATATAATAAAATATTAAATATATAATAAAATATACAGTATAATATAAAAAATAAATATTTATTTTATATTATTTATTTGTGTATTTATTGTTATATAAATACTGAATGTTTTTTAATTATTTTTAATATTTAAATTTCAAAACAACATAAGCCATAATGCATATTAAACTATACAAAAATATATATTATATATATATATATATATATATATATATATATATATATATATATATATACATACATAAATACAGTATATATATATATATATACAGTATATATATAATAAAATATAATATATGTAATAAAATATAATATACAGTATAATATAAAAATAAATATTTATTTTATATTATTTATTTGTGTATTTATTATGTTTTATAATAAATACTGAATGTTTTGGTTAATTATTTTTTATATTCAAATTTCTAAATAATGTAACAAGCCATGATGCAAATGAAACTATACAAAAATATAATAAATGTAATACATTATAAAATATAAAATATATAATAAAATATAATATACAGTATAATATAAAGAAATTAATATTTTATATTATTTATTGATGTACTGTATTATGTTATATAATATAACAAATACTGAATGATTTTTTATAATTATTTTTGACATTTAAATTTTAAAATGTAACAAGCCATAATGCATATTAAACAGAGGTGGGGCTTGAATCGGCAGCCTTTTGATTACTAGTCCAGTATCTTAACCACTAAGCTACAACTGCCAACATTACATCATTTCAGTGCAAGTGGAAGATAAAAGGTCGAGTAATTTTCACGGGAACGAGGAGAACATGGAAACTGCTTTCAAAAGCAGCCCAATTAGGAGGGAAAAACAAGGTACTGGCAACACTGTATGTGGATAAATAAAGATTCAGTAAAACTCAGTATAATTACACGCTGACGCTCTAGTTAAGACCCATTTACTCCATTTACTACTTAAACGAACCTTAATGAAGACTCATTCAGCCGACGTCGTGTTACCCAGAGGCCCGTTTCACACTCCTCCAGCCTGATTTCCAGCCTTCTCTGGCTACTGGCTGGTGGTGACTTCCCCATTCACGTACCTCCTCGGCACCTGTGTTTACATTGGGGCCTCTGCCTCCATGACCTAGCGGCTCGCGCCGAAGACGGAGTGGCCTCGCAGCCTTCAAATATGTGCTGGCCCTGCATTTTCACCGCTACACCGTTTCTCTGAGACGTCCATTATGAGCGCTGGCAGGAGAAGGGTATAAATTACATTCCTCGCCTAAATTCGAGTTTATTTTAACATGGACAGGGGTAAGAAAGAGAGAAGGAGAGGAAGAAAGAGGCGAGCCTGTGTAATATTACTAGAGTGAAAGGGTTTTGAGAGTTTTTGAATTTCTGGCAGCCCTGATGAATCAGTACAAGTGGACAGGACAGTCAGAAAAGACTGTATAAACTAGGTAGCCAGTTTGCCGTCCAGTTAATTATTGAATTTTTTTAATAACGACAATCATCACTTCATTTATATTTGCTTCATTTGATTCCAATTGGAACCAAACCCATCCAACAAGCCTATCGGGCGTCGTCTCCCACTGTCAGAACATGCGCTCTTTTCCTTACAGCACTCCAGCCAATTTTGACACAGTTGCGATTCATTCGAATCTGAAACGAATCATTTCGTTAAGTTCCACCATCACTTAATCCTGGTCTGGGTGGCGGTAGGTTTGGACAGGGCGCCAACCCATCGTTCCTCTTTCCTGTTCTACCCAGGCTCTCGAGCTCCCGAGAAAAGGGCATGTCTCAATTCTTGGCTATCTTAAAATGCTGCCTAGTGAGGTGCCTTAATTCTGAGTGATAATCTGACTGAATGACAAGGGAACGTCTGATGCCTTCTTAGCATTGAAGGCAATCCCAGCATTCAGTGCGGCACAATTTTCCTACAAAAACAAATATGACAAATATGGCAGACAAGTTAGCAGGTTGTGCTGCCTCAGTCTATTGGTTTTAACGGCCTGAGGCTAAGTGTGTTAGCTTAGTAAGCAAAATCTGTGTTGACGTCATTGCCGTAATGGCCGTCTAAATAATAGTAGTGCGTCTAAATAATCTGCCTTATGAGAATCCTTTCTACGTAGGCAGCTAGCTGTCCCTAGGTAGGGAGTAGGCAGCAAGGCAGCTCACTAGGTTTTCAGACAGACCCCATATGTAGACGCCCAACCTGCCACCAGTGCCAACAGGGATTTGAATCCTGGATCCCTTACCACTGCACCACCCGAGCACCCCTCTACATATGGGACCTGCACTGAGAGAGCACCGGCAAGCGTGCCTTTCAATGGCTGGGCTGTTTCGTCCACCCCCCCTTGGAGATTAGCCAATCGAAACCACATAGATGCCCAACTGGCTGATAGAACCACTGAGATTTGAACCCTGAATCCTCAGATCTTGACACTTGACCAGACTTGACACCGGACCCCTTCCTGACCCAACCCTTCTATTTCTATAGGGGCTTGGGACCAGCACTAAGAGCGCACCGACAAGCACATCTCCCAATGACTAGGCTGTTCCGTCCACCCCATCTCAGACATTAGCCAATCAAAACCACGTAGATGCCCAACTGGCTGATAGAACCACTGAGATTTGAACTCTGAATCCCCAGATCTGGTCCACATAGACTTGACACGGGCTGTACCCCGGATCCCCTTCCTGACCCAACCCTCCTATTTCTATCTGGGCTTGGGACCGGCACTGAGAGGTTAGCCAGTCTAGACCATGCGATGCCACCGCTGAGATTCAAACCCAGTATACATCTTGTTTTTGTATTGTTCTTGAATTTTATTGGCTTGTCTCTGATTTGATGGTCCTGGGTGGTCTGAGGTGTCTTTTGGACCAATAAAACTCAGTTTTGTCTTAGTCGGACATGGTATAGTTCGGGTTTTGGTCTTTTCTTGGCTTTAGGTGGGATGGGCCCTGATCTCATCGGTCGTAGGGTCTTGCTTTCGGTTTGGAAGACTGGTCCTGTCTTGGTCGAGCCTTAAACATCGCTGCCGTCTGTACTTCCACACCTTGTAACCTCGGCCTTTCATTTGACACGGTGCGCTCAAGTGGCATGCCTTGTGTCCCAAACACTCTCAAATTGGATGTAAATAACCAGACCCACCATGTGCATCAACACCATATTTCAAGGCCACTTAGGCTTGTCCTCGAAGGCCCATTTAACACAGGGCTATAAAAATAGTGACGGATTCTGTTGCTCTGGGATCACGCGACCAGTCCATGGTCGGTCACCAGAGCCCTTCCATATGCTGGAAAATGTACTGTTCCCATACTCCCAGGATTCTGTAGTATACTATACTATACTACTCACATACACATCAACTATTGTGGATTAAATAAAACAACCCAAAAACACCACACATATTTATAGCAGTGTGGTCGATTATGTTTTCTTAGAAGCCTTCCCCACATGCTCGTGGCATCTGGCGGGTGAGTACTGCGTTCTTTTGGATTCGCCATGTAAACGGTAATTAAAGCACATCTGTTTGACACTCGCCTCAGAATCCAAACATGGCGCACATGTGAGATTGTATTGTTTCCTCATAAAAGGATATTAAGGGAAGCCACACGGGATGCGAGCGGCTCTGTGGTGGTTCTGCGCATTTGGAAAATGTGCACTGATGCTAATGTTTGTCTACATATATATATATATATATACAGTATATATATATATATATATATATATATATATATATATATATATATATATATATATATATATACACACAGTGTATCACAAAAGTGAGTACACCCCTCACATTTCTGCAGATATTTAAGTATATCTTTTCATGGGACAACACTGACAAAATGACACTTTGACACAATGAAAAGTAGTCTGTGTGCAGCTTATATAACAGTGTAAATTTATTCTTCCCTCAAAATAACTCAATATACAGCCATTAATGTCTAAACCACCGGCAACAAAAGTGAGTACACCCCTAAGAGACTACACCCCTAAATGTCCAAATTGAGCACTGCTTGTCATTTTCCCTCCAAAATGTCATGTGATTTGTTAGTGTTACTAGGTCTCAGGTGTGCATAGGGAGCAGGTGTGTTCAATTTAGTAGTACAGCTCTCACACTCTCTCATACTGGTCACTGAAAGTTCCAACATGGCACCTCATGGCAAAGAACTCTCTGAGGATCTTAAAAGACGAATTGTTGCGCTACATGAAGATGGCCAAGGCTACAAGAAGATTGCCAACACCCTGAAACTGAGCTGCAGCACAGTGGCCAAGATCATCCAGCATTTTAAAAGAGCAGGGTCCACTCAGAACAGACCTCGCGTTGGTCGTCCAAAGAAGCTGAGTGCACGTGCTCAGCGTCACATCCAACTGCTGTCTTTGAAAGATAGGCGCAGGAGTGCTGTCAGCATTGCTGCAGAGATTGAAAAGGTGGGGGGTCAGCCTGTCAGTGCTCAGACCATACGCCGCACACTACATCAAATTGGTCTGCATGGCTGTCACCCCAGAAGGAAGCCTCTTCTGAAGTCTCTACACAAGAAAGCCCGCAAACAGTTTGCTGAAGACATGTCAACAAAGGACATGGATTACTGGAACCATGTCCTATGATCTGATGAGACCAAGATTAATTTGTTTGGTTCAGATGGTCTCAAGCATGTGTGGCAGCAATCAGGTGAGGAGTACAAAGATAAGTGTGTCATGCCTACAGTCAAGCATGGTGGTGGGAATGCCATGGTCTGGGGCTGCATGAGTGCAGCAGGTGTTGGGGAGTTACATTTCATTGAGGGACACATGAACTCCAATATGTACTGTGAAATACTGAAGCAGAGCATGATCCCCTCCCTCCGGAAACTGGGTCGCAGGGCAGTGTTCCAGCATGATAATGACCCCAAACACACCTCTAAGACGACCACTGCTTTATTGAAGAGGCTGAGGGTAAAGGTGATGGACTGGCCAACCAAGCATGTCTCCAGACCTAAACCCAATAGAACATCTTTGGGGCATCCTCAAGCGGAAGGTGGAGGAGCGCAAAGTCTCGAATATCCGCCAGCTCCGTGATGTCGTCATGGAGGAGTGGAAAAGCATTCCAGTGGCAACCTGTGAAGCTCTGGTAAACTCCATGCCCAGGAGAGTTAAGGCAGTTCTGGGAAATAATGGTGGCCACACAAAATATTGACACTTCAGGAACTTTCACTAAGGGGTGTACTCACTTTTGTTGCCGGTGGTTTAGACATTAATGGCTGTATATTGAGTTATTTTGAGGGAAGAATAAATTTACACTGTTATATAAGCTGCACACAGACTACTTTTCATTGTGTCAAAGTGTCATTTTGTCAGTGTTGTCCCATGAAAAGATATACTTAAATATCTGCAGAAATGTGAGGGGTGTACTCACTTTTGTGATACACTGTATATACAGTGCCTTGCAAAAGTATTCAGCCCCCTTGAACTTTTCAACCTTTTGCCACATTTCAGGCTTCAAACATAACGATATGAAATTGTAATTTTTTGTGAAGAATCAACAACAAGTGGGACACAATCGTGAAGTGGAACGAAATTTATTGGATATTTTAAACTTTTTTTAGAAATAAAAAACTGAAAAGTGGGGCGTGCAATATTATTCAGCCCCCTTGCGTTAATACTTTGTAGCGCCACCTTTTGCTGCGATTACAGCTGCAAGTCGCTTGGGGTATGTCTCTATTAGTTTTGCACATCGAGAGACAGACATTTTTGCCCATTCTTCCTTGCAAAACAGCTCGAGCTCAGTGAGGTTGGATGGAGAGCGTTTGTGAACAGCAGTTTTCAGCTCTTTCCACAGATTCTTGATGGGATTCAGGTCTGGACTTTGACTTGGCCATTCTAACACCTGGATACGTTTATTTGTGAACCATTCCAATGTAGATTTTGCTTTATGTTTTGGATCATTGTCTTGTTGGAAGATAAATCTCCGTCCCAGTCTCAGGTCTTTTGCAGACTGCAACAGGTTTTCTTCCAGAATGGTCCTGTATTTGGCTCCATCCATCTTCCCATCAATTTTACCCATCTTCCCTGTCCCTGCTGAAGAAAAGCAGGCCCAAACCATGATGCTGCCACCACCATGTTTGACAGTGGGGATGGTGTGTTCAGGGTGATGAGCTGTGTTGCTTTTACGCCAAACATAACGTTTTGCATTGTGGCCAAAAAGTTCGATTTTGGTTTCATCTGACCAGAGCACCTTCTTCCACATGTTTGGTGTGTCTCCCAGGTGACTTTTTATAGATATCTTTGAGAAATGGCTTTCTTCTTGCCACTCTTCCATAAAGGCCAGATTTGTGCAGTGTACGACTGATTGTGTCCTATGGACAGAGTCTCCCACCTCAGCTGTAGATCTCTGCAGTTCATTCAGAGTGATCATGGGCCTCTTGGCTGCATCTCTGATCAGTCTTCTCCTTGTTTGAGCTGAAAGTTTAGAGGGACGGCCGGGTCTTGGTAGATTTGCAGTGGTCTGATACTCCTTCCATTTCAATATGATCGCTTGCACAGTGCTCCTTGAGATGTTTAAAGCTTGGGAAATCTTTTTGTATCCAAATCCGGCTTTAAACTTCTCCACAACAGTATCTCGGACCTGCCTGGTGTGTTCCTTGGTCTTCATGATGCTCTCTGCGCTTTAAACAGAACTCTGAGACTGTCACAGAGCAGGTGCATTTATACGGAGACTTGATTACACACAGGTGGATTCTATTTATCACCATCAGTCATTTAGGTCAACATTGGATCATTCAGAGATCCTCACTGAACTTCTGGAGTGAGTTTGCTGCACTGAAAGTAAAGGGGCTGAATAATATTGCACGCCCCACTTTTTAGTTTTTTATTTCTAAAAAAAGTTTAAAATATCCAATAAATTTCGTTCCACTTCACGATTGTGTCCCACTTGTTGATTCTTCACAAAAAATTACAATTTCATATCGTTATGTTTGAAGCCTGAAATGTGGCAAAAGGTTGAAAAGTTCAAGGGGGCTGAATACTTTTGCAAGGCACTGTATATATACATATACAGTATATACCTGTATATACACTGATCAGCCATAAAATTAAAACCACCTCCTTGTTTCTACACTCGCTGTCCATTTTATCAGCTCCACTTACCATATAGAAGCAATTTGTAGTTCTACAATTACTGACTGTAGTCCATCTGTTTCTCTGCATGCTTTTTTTTTTTTACCTGCTTTCACCCTGTTCTTCAATGGTCAGGACCCCACAGGACCACAACAAAGCAGGTATTATTTAGGTGGTGGATCATTCTCAGCACTGCAGTGATACTGACATGGTGGTGGTGTGTTAGTGTGTGTTGTGCTGGTATGAGTGGATCAGACACAGCAGCCACCAACCAAAAATATCCAGCCAACAGCTCCCCGTGGGCAGCGTCCTGTGACCACTGATGGTCTAGAAGACGACCGACTCAAACAGCAGCAATAGATGAGCGATCGTCTCTGACTTTACATCTACGAGGTGGACCAAGTAGGTAGGAGTGTCTAATAGAGTGGACAGTGAGTGGACACAGTGTCTGATCCACTCATACCAGCACAACACAGTGTCACTGCAATGCTGAGAATGATCCACCACCTAAATAATACGGTATATGGTATATGGTAAGTGGAGCTGATAAAATGGACAGTGAGTGTAGAAACAAGGAGGTGCCTTTTAATGTTATGGCTGATCGTGTATATATATATATATATTTGACCCTCCTATTTCTATCTGGGCATCGGACCTGCACTAGGAGTGCACTAACAAGTATGCTTTCCAATAGCCTGGCTGTTTCGCCCACCCCCTATATATATATTTGACTGCTTGGCTTTGGACATGTGAGAGAAAACCGGAGCACCTGGAGAAAACCAACGACACACAGAAAGGAATCCAGCCGGGGAATCAAACCCAGGCCCTTCTTGCACCCACTGCCACCACTGCACATCTTTAATACGAAATAAATAGTGATCATTTATATTTCATATTATACAACAGGTAGTTCCGACCTTACAATCTGATTGGTTGAGAAGCGTTCTAACTGTGCTGATATTCGTGATATTCGTGCCAGTAACGACAAGCTTCATGCACACAAACGCGCACGCAGGCGACACAGCCTATTTTTCCCGATCGCGTTTTAAATCCGTTATCTGATATACAATATAGCGAGCGCACTGTGTAGGGAACATAAATCAATTGTCTAATATATTGTCTAGTGCACTATGTAGTGAACATGAATGCGTTATCTGATATACAATCTAGCGCACTGTGTGGGGAACATAAATCAATTGTCTAATATATTGTCTAGTGCACTATGTAGTGAACGTGAATGCGTTATCTGATATACAATCTAGCGCACTGTGTAGGGAACATAAATCAATTGTCTATATATTGTCTAGTGCACTATGTAGTGAACATGAATGCGTTATCTGATATACAATCTAGCGCACTGTGTGGGGAACATAACCAATTGTCTAATATATTGTCTAGTGCACTATGTAGTGAACATGAATGCGTTATCTGATATACAATCTAGCGCACTGTGTAGGGAACATAAATCAATTGTCTAATATATTGTCTAGTGCACTATGTAGTGAACATGAATGCGTTATCTGATATACAATCTAGCGCACTGTGTAGGGAACATAAATCAATTGTCTAATATATTGTCTAGTGCACTATGTAGTGAACATGAATGCGTTATCTGATATACAATCTAGCGCACTGTGTATGGAACATAAATCAATTGTCTAATATATTGTCTAGTGCACTATGTAGTGAACATGAATGCGTTATCTGATATACAATCTAGCGCACTGTGTAGGGAACATAAATCAATTGTCTAATATATTGTCCAGTGCACTATGTAGTGAACATGAATGCGTTATCTGATATACAATCTAGCGCACTGTGTAGGGAACATAAATCAATTGTCTAATATATTGTCTAGTGCACTATGTAGTGAACATGAATGCGTTATCTGATATACAATCTAGCGCACTGTGTATGGAACATAAATCAATTGTCTAATATATTGTCTAGTGCACTATGTAGTGAACATGAATGCGTTATCTGATATACAATCTAGCGCACTGTGTAGGGAACATAAATCAATTGTCTAATATATTGTCCAGTGCACTATGTAGTGAACATGAATGCGTTATCTGATATACAATCTAGCGCACTGTGTATGGAACATAAATCAATTGTCTAATATATTGTCTAGTGCACTATGTAGTGAACATGAATGCGTTATCTGATATACAATCTAGCGCACTGTGTAGGGAACATAAATCAATTGTCTAATATATTGTCTAGTGCACTATGTAGTGAACATGAATGCGTTATCTGATATACAATCTAGCGCACTGTGTAGGGAACATAAATCAATTGTCTAATATATTGTCTAGTGCACTATGTAGTGAACATGAATGCGTTATCTGATATACAATCTAGCGCACTGTGTAGGGAACATAAATCAATTGTCTAATATATTGTCCAGTGCACTATGTAGTGAACATGAATGCGTTATCTGATATACAATCTAGCGCACTGTGTAGGGAACATAAATCAATTGTCTAATATACTGTCTAGTGCACTATGTAGTGAACATGAATGCGTTATCTGATATACAATCTAGCGCACTGTGTATGGAACATAAATCAATTGTCTAATATATTGTCTAGTGCACTATGTAGTGAACATGAATGCGTTATCTGATATACAATCTAGCGCACTGTGTATGGAACATAAATCAATTGTCTAATATATTGTCTAGTGCACTATGTAGTGAACATGAATGCGTTATCTGATATACAATCTAGCGCACTGTGTAGGGAACATAAATCAATTGTCTAATATATTGTCCAGTGCACTATGTAGTGAACATGAATGCGTTATCTGATATACAATCTAGCGCACTGTGTATGGAACATAAATCAATTGTCTAATATATTGTCTAGTGCACTATGTAGTGAACATGAATGCGTTATCTGATATACAATCTAGCGCACTGTGTAGGGAACATAAATCAATTGTCTAATATATTGTCTAGTGCACTATGTAGTGAACATGAATGCGTTATCTGATATACAATCTAGCGCACTGTGTAGGGAACATAAATCAATTGTCTAATATATTGTCTAGTGCACTATGTAGTGAACATGAATGCGTTATCTGATATACAATCTAGCGCACTGTGTGGGGAACATAACCAATTGTCTAATATATTGTCTAGTGCACTATGTAGTGAACATGAATGCGTTATCTGATATACAATCTAGCGCACTGTGTAGGGAACATAAATCAATTGTCTAATATATTGTCCAGTGCACTATGTAGTGAACATGAATGCGTTATCTGATATACAATCTAGCGCACTGTGTAGGGAACATAAATCAATTGTCTAATATATTGTCCAGTGCACTATGTAGTGAACATGAATGCGTTATCTGATATACAATCTAGCGCACTGTGTATGGAACATAAATCAATTGTCTAATATATTGTCTAGTGCACTATGTAGTGAACATGAATGCGTTATCTGATATACAATCTAGCGCACTGTGTAGGGAACATAAATCAATTGTCTAATATATTGTCCAGTGCACTATGTAGTGAACATGAATGCGTTATCTGATATACAATCTAGCGCACTGTGTATGGAACATAAATCAATTGTCTAATATATTGTCTAGTGCACTATGTAGTGAACATGAATGCGTTATCTGATATACAATCTAGCGCACTGTGTAGGGAACATAAATCAATTGTCTAATATATTGTCTAGTGCACTATGTAGTGAACATGAATGCGTTATCTGATATACAATCTAGCGCACTGTGTGGGGAACATAACCAATTGTCTAATATATTGTCTAGTGCACTATGTAGTGAACATGAATGCGTTATCTGATATACAATCTAGCGCACTGTGTAGGGAACATAAATCAATTGTCTAATATATTGTCCAGTGCACTATGTAGTGAACATGAATGCGTTATCTGATATACAATCTAGCGCACTGTGTAGGGAACATAAATCAATTGTCTATATATTGTCCAGTGCACTATGTAGTGAACATGAATGCGTTATCTGATATACAATCTAGCGCACTGTGTAGGGAACATAAATCAATTGTCTAATATATTGTCTAGTGCACTATGTAGTGAACATGAATGCGTTATCTGATATACAATCTAGCGCACTGTGTATGGAACATAAATCAATTGTCTAATATATTGTCTAGTGCACTATGTAGTGAACATGAATGCGTTATCTGATATACAATCTAGCGCACTGTGTAGGGAACACAAATCAATTGTCTAATATATTGTCTAGTGCACTATGTAGTGAACATGAATGCGTTATCTGATATACAATCTAGCGCACTGTGTAGGGAGCATAAATCATTTGTCTAATATATTGTCTAGTGCACTATGTAGTGAACACGAATGCGTTATCTGATATACAATCTAGCGCACTGTGTAGGGAACATAAATCAATTGTCTAATATATTGTCTAGTGCACTATGTAGTGAACATAAATGCATTATCTGATATACAATCTAGCGCACTGTGTAGGGAACATAAATCAATTGTCTAATATATTGTCTAGTGCACTATGTAGTGAACATGAATGCGTTATCCGATACACAATCTAGTGCACTATGTAGGGAACATTAATGTGTTTGTAACGCGAACAGTTAGCTTAATAGCCCAGTTAGCAGCTCCTAAAAGTTCTGTTCTCACCCATATCCTTTGGTGTGTGCAAGATGTTTTTTATTTCTTTTTTTTCCTCTTCGGAGGTTCTTGACTTTTTCTTCTTGTTGTTCTTACCTCCCTGAAATGAGTTTTTGCAACTTGTGATGTCTGCTTTGTAGTGTTAAACTTTATATTCGTTGTGGAACTACTTTTTGGCGGAAGGTATTGTCAATATTAAAGCATATTTATTATGAAATTCAGGGCTTCTTTGATTTATTTTCTTTCTTTATTTTGTAAAAACTGTTGTATAAAAGCAATAGAACACTCGAGGTCGTGTGTTATCGCGAATAACATCACGGCTGTGATTCGGTCGCAGGCACGAACCGAAGGCGATAACACATCGCTTAAATAGTACATACGAGCAACTAATCCTGGTTTCTTTCACAACAACATTTGCTCCCTCTGTTACACGCTGTGGTTACTGTGAGCTATTCGCACAAACAAGAACTCCTTTGCAAATTGGTCTTGCATGTTCGTCGTCTTTCTTGTCAATAACACAATTATTCTTAATAAATCACCCACCGACCACGAGTGTTTATTCGGCGTCCTTATTCCGTCATGTTTGTTTGGCGTCCTCGTAAATTAATGACTTTTGTCAAACAAAGACGTACACTACTGACAGAAGGATTTTAGTGAGTTTATTTGTTTGAGACAGAGCGCAATCAGAGATTCAGAATACAGTAACAACAACCCTTATTTGCAGAAAAGTTGGGACGTTTTGGAAAACACAATAACAACCAGGCTTGGCTCCAACTAGTGACAGAGTCTTACAGGGAGTCTCAGTGTGTATGTCTGACACAGGTTAATCACAGGCCATATCACAAACATCCAAAAGTCCAAACATCCAAAGTGACTCACAATTATGACTGGATACAATTCAAGCAAACTGGGCTGAGAGGCCCAAGAGTGGCACCTTTGTGGCTATGGGGCTTGAACCCGAAAGCCTTCTGATTACTAGTCCACGACCATAGCACACGCTTGGGCCCAAATAACTTGCCAGTGTTTCTTGATCTAGTAGTTTCAGCTTATATTTTTGATTCAGCGTCAGACTGCGTTGAGTAAAAACATTTTTCCGAAGTACTCATAAATCCATGTTGCTATATTTATTACAGCATAAAGGATTCTAATGCAACGCTGTTCAAAGGGCTGGAATGTGACTGCTGACCCCGCCATATTCAGATCAGACTCAGGTTTCCGTGGATTCCCTGAATCTTTTCACAATATTAGGCACGGTAGATGGTGGAAGACCTACAATATTTGCATTCTTGTATTGAGCAATGTTGTTTTTGACGAAAACTCTAGAATGTAAAGTAGTCCTTACATGGAAGCCTATGCAAGAGTTTAAGTTTCTTTCTTGGACTTGGGACCTAAATTTGCTTAGAAAGAGCTCAGTGACATTCTAGGCCAGTGAAAATCCTGAAACCAATTTCTGAGATCCATGTAGAGCAGTTAGGTCTAGTAAACCAGTCTAGTCGTATCCACTGAGCCAATCACATTTCGTCACACTTTCTCTACTACTTCTGACCTCCAGTACTGACCGAGAAGGGCCGAGACTAACACACGTCCTTTCCGACAAGTGTGCACTAGCCGACCACTTTGGGTTCATACATAGTCCCGCACTGATCTCCGTTATTCCCCGTCTGTGCAGCCAGCAGAGGTTATACTTGCAGCAGTTATGAGGAATCCCTATGGCACTCTCACCCTCGGACGAGCCAATCGTTGTCCGTATAGGTGCCCGGCCTGTGTACAGGGGCGCAAAAATACCTAATTGTTTAGAACTTGGTATCCAGCTGCACGGCTAGGAACTAAACCCAGCCATGTCTGATCAGCAAAACAAATGGCATGCGTGCGTTTCATTTATTTCAAGCCTGCTGTTCCATGCTTTCTTTTCATTATCCAAAATAAACAGATGATGTTCCAAGTGCATTATGGTCTGATACGTCTTTTCTAAGCAGCACAGGCTGTTTTTAAAAGCCCTCTGTAACCTGTGTTGCGCAACAATAGATGTGTTTTATACCTTTAGGCATATTACAAAAATAAACCCTCTTCGGTGCAGGTGTATGGCTTTGGATGACTGACTGTTCACATGAGGCACCATCATTACATTTTTATAAACAGAGAGTCTCAGCGTGTATGTATGACGTGTGAATAACTGGCCGTAACTTGACTCCAACTAGTGATGGAGTCTTACAGAGTCTCAGTGTGTATGTATGACACCTAGGAACCAATGGCCATATCTTAACACCAACTAGTGATGGAGTCTTACAGAGTCTCAGCATGTATGTACGACACCTATTAACCACTGGCCATGTATTGACACTGACTAGTGATGGAGTCTTACAGGGAGTCTCAGCGTGTATGTATGACACATGAATTAGTGCCAGAGTCTTACAGAGAGTCTCAGCATGTATGTACGACACGTTTGAACCATTGACCATATCTTAACTCCAACTAGTGATGGAGTCTTACAGAGAGTCTCAGCATGTATGTACGACACGTTTGAACCATTGACCATATCTTAACTCCAACTAGTGATGGAGTCTTACAGAGAGTCTCAGCATGTATGTACGACACGTTTGAACCATTGACCATATCTTAACTCCAACTAGTGATGGAGTCTTACAGAGAGTGTCAGCATGTATGTACGACACGTTTGAACCATTGACCATATCTTAACTCCAACTAGTGATGGAGTCTTACAGAGAGTCTCAGCATGTATGTATGACACCTAGTCAAGTCAAGTCAACTTTATTTATATAGCGCTTTTTACAAGAGACATTGTCTCAAAGCAACTTTACAAAATCCAGGACCAACAGATACAAAAACCCACCTAGGAACCAATGGCCATTATTTAACTCCAACCAGTGACAGAGTCTTACAGAGAGTCACAGCGTGTACGTAGGACACGTTAACCAGTGACGGAGTCTTACAGAGAGTCTCAGCGTGTATGTAACTAAGTATGAGCCCACATGATGGAATGAACCCAGGTCACTGAAGCTGTGCAGCCCCAACAGTGCTTAAAGCCATTTGTTCCTCCTCAAATACTTACATATGCCCATATATGGTTTCACAGTACACTATAAGGTTGAAGATACAGTGTGGCCCATTTTTCACCCGTCGACCTGTGAATAAACTTTTGACCGGACCGACCTTTTTGCGTTTAATTCACACTTACCAGCCAATCAGAGGCAGGTATTTTTCTTGGCCATGGTCTGATTTAACAGAAATGTATGAAGCGAATAAGGACGGGTCACGCAGTCACCAGCTACCCCTTTTCACCTCCGTGTGCCCCTCGCAGATCGGTGCGTAAACCCGAGCAAGTTCACAAATAGCTGTTTACTGGCAGCCGGAGCGGTCTGCAGGCGTGGGGTGAATGACGGGGCGCTATCGCTGGTACTGTGCTGTGAAAGGGGCAAGACCAGGATGTTTGGTCAGGTGCCATGGCCTCTGGGGTATGCCAGGGTGAATTCAGCCTGAATGCTGAGAAAGCAACATTTAGTACAGGATAGTACATAGATTAACCTTCTGTATGGCCAAAAGTATTTGGACACCCGACCGTGAGCTTGGTGGATGTCCCATTTCAAATACAAATGCTATTAATAAAATGGACTGACCTGGAACCTCAGAGAGAGTCTCAGCATGTATGTCTGACACCTAGGAACACTACAATACAGAGTTACATGCACAAATACCACTTAAATTTTACTGTGCGAAAAAAAGAAGCCTTGTATTAACCATGCCCAGAAGTGGCGTCAACTTCTCTGGGCTCGGAGGCATCTAGGATGGACCATCACACAGTGGAAACGTGTATTGTGGTCAGATGAATCAGCATTCCAGGTCTTTGTGCTCAGGACCATCCAGACTGTTATCAGGAACAAGTACAAAAGCCAGGGTGTGTCATGGTAAGGGGCGTGTCAGTGCCCTCGGGAAAGGTCATTAACACTTCTGTGATGGCAGCATTAATGTAGGAAAGTACATTGAGATCTTAGAGGAACATGTGCTGCCTCTTCAAGACGTCGTCTTTTCTAGGGACGCTCATGCATTTTTGTCCATGTATGTAAGGCATGGCTGCGGAAGAAGAGGGTACGGGTACTGGACCGGCCTGCCTGCAGTTCTGACCTGTCCCCAAAGCAGAAATAACTCGGGTGCCAATCAGTCGCAGGGACACGCCCCCCTAATACCTCCCTATATTCTCCTAATGTTCACATTTTCAACATCTAGCAGTACTGTGACAGGATACAAACTGAGCAATTGAGAGTTAAGGGCCTTTCTCAAGGGCCCAACAGTGGGGCTTGAACCAGCAACCTTCTGATTAAAAGTCCAGTAATTTAACCACTAGGCCATAACTGCCTAATAGGCTTCATCCTGGTCAAAGTCTCCAAGGGTCCAGTTCCGAAGCAGAAATAACTCGGGTGCCAATCCATCGCAGGGACACGCCCCCCTAACACCCCCCTATATTTACATTTTCAGCATTTCCAGTACTGTGACAGGATACAAACTGAGCAATTGAGGGTTAAGGGCCCAACAGTGGGGCTTGAACCAGCAACCTTCTGATTACTAGTCCAGCAACATAGGCTGCCTTCAAGACTGCATCTTTTCCAGGGACGTCCATGCATTTTTGTCCATGTATGTAAGGCATGGCTGCGGATGAACAGGGTATGGGTACCGGCCCGGCCTGGCTGCAGTCCTGACCCATCCCCAATAGAGAATGTGTGGAGGATTTTGAAACGACGACCCCGTACTGTTGCACATCTTAAGACACTAAATCACTTGGTATCATCAGTGCCAAAACGTCTGTGTGATGTGTGTGGAGAAAAGGAACGGCAACATTACAAAGTGGTAAATGCTTTACCGTCCCAACTTTTTCTGATTTGGGGTTGTAGATTAAAGCAATAAGCCACGAGAGACCGTGCGTTACTGCGATTTTATAAAATCATAGCAGTAACGCACGGTCTCGAGTGGCTTATTGCTTTTATAAAACGGCGGTCAACATAAAATATAATAAAATACAACAATGTTCAATTTATAAATGTTTTTATTTACAAAAACACTTACAAAAAGCATTGTTCCGCAACCCCAGGTAGTTCGTTAACAGTGTTTCTAGGCAACATGAGGGCGAACATAACATTCACTTTTTCTTTTCAGTGGCGTATTAATATGGAATGATGTGAGGTGGTCATAGGTGTTCGTTTATCGGGGATTTTACAACGGCTTCGAACGCGGCTCAGCCAATCAGATTTTAGGACCGGAACTATCCATTTTATAATAATCGATGCGAATGATTTCCATTTAATCTTTTAATTTTAATACGTCTTCACATGTAGGAAAGTGGAACCCATAGATACGTCAGCGCAGAAATGAAATACGGAGCGCGACCGCCCGACAGGCTAATAAACGACACGCTAAACGAATAGAAAAACAACGCGCGTCAATACCAGCTCTCTTTTGAAAGCTGGGAGGAAACCTGGAGAATAATTTTAGGCTTTAAAGACCTGTTAAAAGTACATCTTTGCCTTGTTGACTTTTCCAGGACCCTGGCAAGTGCAGGAAAAGACCTCAAAGACGACTTCCTGAGAGCGCTGGCCGGCCGCGAGGAGGACAACCGCAGCGGGAAAATGAACGTGAGTGTTTTACTACGCCGCTGCCTTCACTACGTAACGGGATTCCCCTCTCAAAATATTTAGTCAGCTCCGTCGGAGCGGGAACAAGATCTGCACTGTGTCAAGACGGGCGACCGTGGCACTTAGTCCCCCCCTAAACCTAACCCCAAATACACACACACACCTGTCATGGGTCCACTTTTCTTTCTTTCTTTCTTTAAGCGTCAGATTTGCAGACTTGTATGATGTACACAAACAAGCTGCTTGCAATTTTTCTGACAGACGTTACAGTAATTACAGTAAATTGTCACACACACACCCCCCCTTCCTAAATTTGACATTCCTGAAGGTTTATGGCAGGGTTAGGGTTAAGGTTAGGTTTAATGTTGGGGGGGGTAGGTTGCTAAAACGATACCAGCTGAGTTTAGCTCCTAAAATACCACACATGAGAAAGTCAGGAAGAGTTGGGACATTATGGAATAATAAAAACATGAATCTGCCACACAACTGCCTAATAGGCTTTACCCCCTAATACCGCCCTAATGTTTACATTTTCAGCATTTACAGTACTGTGACAGTAAACAAACTGAGCAATTGAGGGTTAAGGGCCTTTCTTAAGGGCCCGACAGCAGCAACCTGGTATTGGTGGGGCTTAAACCAGCAACCTTCTGATTACTAGTCCAGTACCTTAACCACTAAGCTACCATAGCCACAAACTGAGCAATTGAGGGTTAAGGGCCTTTCTTAAGGGCCCAACAGAAGCAACCTGGTAGTGGTGGGGCTTAAACCAACATCCTTCTGATTACTAGTCCAGTACCTTAACCACTAGGCCACAACTGCCTAATAGGCTTTATCCTGGTCAAAGTCTCCAAGGGTCCAGTTCCAAGGCAGAAATAACTCGGGTGCCAATCCATTGCAGGGTTAAAGGCCTTTCTTAAGGGCCCAACAGCAGCAACCTGGTAGTGGTGGGGCTTAAACCATAAACCTTCTGATTACTAGGCCAGTACCTTAACCACTAGGCTACCAAAGCCACAAACTGAGCAATTGAGGGTTAAGGGCCTTTTTTAAGGGCCCAACAGAAGCAACCTGGCAGTGGTGGGGCTTAAACCATAAACCTTCTGATTACTAGGCCAGTACCTTAACCACTAGGCTACCAAAGCCACAAACTGTGCAATTGAGGGTTAAGGGCCTTGCTTAGGAACCCAACAGCAGCAACCTGGCAGTAATGGGGCTTGAACCATCAACATTCTGATTACTAGTCTAGTACCTTAACCACTAGGCCACAACTGCCTAATAGGCTTTTTCCTGGTCAAAGTCTCCAGGGGTCCAGTTCCAAAGCAGAAATAACTCGGGTGCCAATCAGTCGCAGGGACACGCCCCCAATATCCTTCTAATAGGCTGTTCAACCCCCCCCCACCACCACCAAAGACGCAGCCAATCATGTCTGTGCCGACACCCACTGTTACTATAGCCATATTACTTATGCTATAGTAAGAGTCTATAGAGTTGATTCCTCTTCGTCTCGACTTGTTTGGGAATCTTTAAAGATTTTGTAGTGTGTTATCTGTGAGGTCAGGCAGAGCTGGACGAGAATGCCCGGTATTGCAATCAGCATTCCAATTCATCCCAAAGCTGTTCAACAGGGTCGACGTCAGGGCTTCACAGAGGTCACTAAAGTTCGTCATCAATCAAGGCGTGTCTTTATGGAATACCCCGTCCTGAGAACGAGGACAAATACTGTTACATAAAAGCGATGATATTACCCCGACATGATCTTACTGCATTTTTTCCCTCCTAACTACTTCCTCTGATTAAAAACACCATCTGAAGAAATGTTTGTTTGGTTTTTCTTACTCCGCCCACCTAACAGCTCAGATTAGCCCTTATTTCAGTTCGGACAAACATCTGAGCGCTTGATATCATTTCTTTAAGAGCTACAAAGTCACGTAATACAGAAAAAAATACATACATTTATTTATTCATTGTCTGTTTTTACCACTGATTTATTTTGGTAAGGGTCGCGAATGGTAGGAAACACGCCGGTTAGGTTGCCAGTCCACACACATTTACACTTCTAGTAGCTCCAGTTGGCCTGACTGCATGACTTCGAGCTTGTTGGAGGACACGGAGCACCCGGAGGAAGCCAACTTGGACCCATGCAAAGGAAATCAAACCCTTCCAAGATACTTCTTGCTGTGAGGTGACAGCACTACCTACTGCACAACAGTGCCACCCATTTATGTACATGAGAACCTAAATGCGCTACCCATTGAGAGGTAAAGTCGTCAGTGCGCTCTCAGTGCAGGTCCCAAGCCCAGATAGAAATATGAGGGTTGTGTCAAGAAGGGTATCTGAGGTAAAAACTGTGGCAATTTTGGTATGCGGACATTTGAAAGAAAAGGAAGGAAGGAAGGATGGATGGATATACAGTATATATGTATATGGATAGATGGGTGGATAGATAGATAGATGGATATATGGATGGATGGATGGATGGATAGATAGATATATGGATGGATGGATATATGGATGGATGGATGGATGGATGTATATATACAGTGTATCTTTTCTGCAGATATTTAAGTATATCTTTTCATGGGACAACACTGACAAAATGACACTTTGACACAATGAAAAGTAGTCTGTGTGCAGCTTATATAACAGTGTAAATTTATTCTTCCCTCAAAATAACTCAATATACAGCCATTAATGTCTAAACCACCGGCAACAAAAGTGGAGTACACCCCTTAGTGAAAGTTCCTGAAGTGTCAATATTTTGTGTGGCCACCATTATTTCCCAGAACTGCCTTAACTCTCCTGGGCATGGAGTTTACCAGAGCTTCACAGGTTGCCACTGGAATGCTTTTCCACTCCTCCATGACGACATCACGGAGCTGGCGGATATTCGAGACTTTGCGCTCCTCCACCTTCCGCTTGAGGATGCCCCAAAGATGTTCTATTGGGTTTAGGTCTGGAGACATGCTTGGCCAGTCCATCACCTTTACCCTCAGCCTCTTCAATAAAGCAGTGGTCGTCTTAGAGGTGTGTTTGGGGTCATTATCATGCTGGAACACTGCCCTGCGACCCAGTTTCCGGAGGGAGGGGATCATGCTCTGCTTCAGTATTTCACAGTACATATTGGAGTTCATGTGTCCCTCAATGAAATGTAACTCCCCAACACCTGCTGCACTCATGCAGCCCCAGACCATGGCATTCCCACCACCATGCTTGACTGTAGGCATGACACACTTATCTTTGTACTCCTCACCTGATTGCCGCCACACATGCTTGAGACCATCTGAATCAAACAAATTAATCTTGGTCTCATCAGACCATAGGACATGGTTCCAGTAATCCATGTCCTTTGTTGACATGTCTTCAGCAAACTGTTTGCGGGCTTTCTTGTGTAGAGACTTCAGAAGAGGCTTCCTTCTGGGGTGACAGCCATGCAGACCAATTTGATGTAGTGTGCGGCGTATGGTCTGAGCACTGACGGGCTGACTCCCCACCTTTTCAATCTCTGCAGCAATGCTGACAGCACTCCTGCGCCTATCTTTCAAAGACAGCAGTTGGATGTGACGCTGAGCACGTGCACTCAGCTTCTTTGGACGACCAACGCGAGGTCTGTTCTGAGTGGACCCTGCTCTTTTAAAACGCTGGATGATCTTGGCCACTGTGCTGCAGCTCAGTTTCAGGGTGTTGGCAATCTTCTTGTAGCCTTGGCCATCTTCATGTAGCGCAACAATTCATCTTTTAAGATCCTCAGAGAGTTCTTTGCCATGAGGTGCCATGTTGGAGCTTTCAGTGACCAGTATGAGAGAGTGTGAGAGCTGTACTACTAAATTGAACACACCTGCTCCCTATGCACACCTGAGACCTAGTAACACTAACAAATCACATGACATTTTGGAGGGAAAATGACAAGCAGTGCTCAATTTGGACATTTAGGGGTGTAGTCTCTTAGGGGTGTACTCACTTTTGTTGCCGGTGGTTTAGACATTAATGGCTGAATATTGAGTTATTTTGAGGGAAGAATAAATTTACACTGTTATATAAGCTGCACACAGACTACTTTTCATTGTGTCAGTGTCATTTTGTCAGTGTTGTCCCATGAAAAGATATACTTAAATATCTGCAGAAATGTGAGGGGTGTACTCACTTTTGTGATACACTGTATATATATATATATATATATATATATATATATATATATATATATATATATATATATATATATATATATATATATATATATATATATATATACTGTATATGCAGTGTATCACAAAAGTGAGTACACCCCTCACATTTCTGCAAATATTTTATTATATCTTTTCATGGGACTACACTATAGAAATAAAACTTGGATATAACTTAGAGTAGTCAGTGTACAACTTGTATAGCAGTGTAGATTTACTGTCTTCTGAAAATAACTCAACACACAGCCATTAATGTCTAAATAGCTGGCAACATAAGTGAGTACACCCCACAGTGAACATGTCCAAATTGTGCCCAAAGTGTCAATATTTTGTGTGACCACCATTATTATCCAGCACTGCATTAACCCTCCTGGGCATGGAATTCACCAGAGCTGCACAGGTTGCTACTGGAATCCTCTTCCACTCCTCCATGATGACATCACGGAGCTGGTGGATGTTAGACACCTTGAACTCCTCCACCTTCCACTTGAGGATGCGCCACAGGTGCTCAATTGGGTTTAGTCCATCACCTTTACCTTCAGCTTCCTCAGCAAGGCAGTTGTCATCTTGGAGGTTGTGTTTGGGGTCGTTATCCTGTTGGAAAACTGCCATGAGGCCCAGTTTTCGAAGGGAGGGGATGATGCTCTCTTTCAGAATGTCACAGTACATGTTGGAATTCATGTTTCTCTCAATGAACTGCAGCTCCCCAGTGCCAGCAACACTCATGCAGCCCAAGACCATGATGCTACCACCACCATGCTTGACTGTAGGCAAGATACAGTTGTCTTGGTACTTCTCACCAGGGCGTCGCCACACATGCTGGACACCATCTGAGCCAAACAAGTTTATCTTGGTCTCGTCAGACCACAGGGCATTCCAGTAATCCATGTTCTTGGACTGCTTGTCTTCAGCAAACTGTTTGTGGGCTTTCTTGTGCGTCAGCTTCCTTCTGGGATGACGACCATGCAGACCGAGTTGATGCAGTGTGCGGTGTATGGTCTGAGCACTGACAGGCTGACCTCCCACGTCTTCAACCTCTGCAGCAATGCTGGCAGCACTCATGTGTCTATTTTTTAAAGCCAACCTCTGGATATGATGCCGAACACGTGGACTTAACTTCTTTGGTCGACCCTGGCGAAGCCTGTTCCGAGTGGAACCTGTCCTGGAAAACCGCTGTATGACCTTGGCCACCATGCTGTAGCTCAGTTTCAGGGTGTTAGCAATCTTCTTATAGCCCAGGCCATCTTTGTGGAGAGCAACAATTCTATTTCTCACATCCTCAGAGAGTTCTTTGCCATGAGGTGCCATGTTGAATATCCAGTGGCCAGTATGAGAGAATTGTACCCAAAACACCAAATTGAACAGCCCTGCTCCCCATTTACACCTGGGACCTTGACACATGACACCAGGGAGGGACAACGACACATTTGGGCACAATTTGGACATGTTCACTGTGGGGTGTACTCACTTATGTTGCCAGCTATTTAGACATTAATGGCTGTGTGTTGAGTTATTTTCAGAAGACAGTAAATCTACACTGCTATACAAGCTGTACACTGACTACTCTAAGTTATATCCAAGTTTCATGTCTATAGTGTTGTCCCATGAAAAGATATAATGAAATATTTGCAGAAATGTGAGGGGTGTACTCACTTTTGTGATACACTTATATATATATATCTATATATATATCTATATATATATATATGGATGGATGGATATATATATATATATATATAAATGGATGGATGATGGATGGATGTATATATATATATTGTGTGTGTATATATATATATATATATATAGTGTATATATATACTGTATATACAAACAATACACACAGTATATATATATATATACACATACTGTATATACATATATACATACAGTATATATACTGTACATACAGTGTATCACAAAAGTGAGTACACCCCTCACATTTCTGCAGATATTTAAGTATATCTTTTCATGGGACAACACTGACAAAATGACACTTTGACACAATGAAAAGTAGTCTGTGTGCAGCTTATATAACAGTGTAAATTTATTCTTCCCTCAAAATAACTCAATATACAGCCATTAATGTCTAAACCACCGGCAACAAAAGTGAGTACACCCCTAAGAGACTACACCCCTAAATGTCCAAATTGAGCACTGCTTGTCATTTTCCCTCCAAAATGTCATGTGATTTGTTAGTGTTACTAGGTCTCAGGTGTGCATAGGGAGCAGGTGTGTTCAATTTAGTAGTACAGCTCTCACACTCTCTCATACTGGTCACTGAAACTTCCAACATGGCACCTCATGGCAAAGAACTCTCTGAGGATCTTAAAAGACGAATTGTTGCGCTACATGAAGATGGCCAAGGCTACAAGAAGATTGCCAACACCCTGAAACTGAGCTGCAGCACAGTGGCCAAGATCATCCAGCGTTTTAAAAGAGCAGGGTCCACTCAGAACAGACCTCGCGTTGGTCGTCCAAAGAAGCTGAGTGCACGTGCTCAGCGTCACATCCAACCGCTGTCTTTGAAAGATAGGCGCAGGAGTGCTGTCAGCATTGCTGCAGAGATTGAAAAGGTGGGGGGTCAGCCTGTCAGTGCTCAGACCATACGCCGCACACTACATCAAATTGGTCTGCATGGCTGTCACCCCAGAAGGAAGCCTCTTCTGAAGTCTCTACACAAGAAAGCCCGCAAACAGTTTGCTGAAGACATGTCAACAAAGGACATGGATTACTGGAACCATGTCCTATGGTCTGATGAGACCAAGATTAATTTGTTTGGTTTAGATGGTCTCAAGCATGTGTGGCGGCAATCAGGTGAGGAGTACAAAGATAAGTGTGTCATGCCTACAGTCAAGCATGGTGGTGGGAATGCCATGGTCTGGGGCTGCATGAGTGCAGCAGGTGTTGGAGAGTTACATTTCATTGAGGGACACATGAACTCCAATATGTACTGTGAAATACTGAAGCAGAGCATGATCCCCTCCCTCCGGAAAATGGGTCGCAGGGCAGTGTTCCAGCATGATAATGACCCCAAACACACCTCTAAGACGACCACTGCTTTATTGAAGAGGCTGAGGGTAAAGGTGATGGACTGGCCAAGCATGTCTCCAGACCTAAACCCAATAGAACATCTTTGGGGCATCCTCAAGCGGAAGGTGGAGGAGCACAAAGTCTCGAATATCCGCCAGCTCCGTGATGTCGTCATGGAGGAGTGGAAAAGCATTCCAGTGGCAACCTGTGAAGCTCTGGTAAACTCCACGCCCAGGAGAGTTAAGGCAGTTCTGGGAAATAATGGTGGCCACACAAAATATTGACACTTCAGGAACTTTCACTTAGGGGTGTACTCACTTTTGTTGCCGGTGGTTTAGACATTAATGGCTGTATATTGAGTTATTTTGAGGGAAGAATAAATTTACACTGTTGTATAAGCTGCACACAGACTACTTTTCATTGTGTCAAAGTGTCATTTTGTCAGTGTTGTCCCATGAAAAGATATACTTAAATATCTGCAGAAATGTGAGGGGTGTACTCACTTTTGTGATACACTGTATATATATATATATATATATATATATATGGATAGATGAATGGATAGATGGAGGGATGGAGGGATGGATGGATGGAGGGATGGACGGAAGGACGGAAGGACGGATGGATATATGGATGGATAGATGGAAGGATGGATGGATATATGGATGAAAGGATGGATGCTTTATTAATCCCGAAGGAAATTAAGGATTATACTATATACCACTCTGGACTATATGTACACTGGCGACTGAAGCCCCTACCCAGCTAGATTGTGGGCATGCGATAGACCCATTCCGCTTGAATCTAATCTGCTAATCACGTTTGCTAAATGTCTGAACTGCCTCGACATAATCGAGGTGTTTTACCTCAAAAGGAATCACGTTACCTAAAAAACGTTAATCTGTGATGGGACTGAATATTAAGACCACCCACGGGTGTAAGCTATACTGTAAATAATCCATCTGATCTCTCCGCCTCGCCTGATCAAACACGTCCTGTAGTACACGTCGTAGCATAGCGGCAGCTAATGCTAACACGGGGATTAAAACGGAACGTTAATGCAAAGGTGTGTGAACTACATAACATCCTAGCGCGTCTTAGAATGTATTAGCAAAGAAATAGCTAGCGCTTAGCATGCTAACAGTGATAAAAATAGCATTCCAAGCAACCAAACGTCCGTAGCGATTCAGCCCAATCCCGGCTCCTTCACGTTACCTGCGCTATCAGCTGAGCTGAGCTAAACTCATAAAGCCCCGAGCGCGGGACGCATTGTGCTAACCCCCGCCACACCCCCCTCCCCCGTCAGTGTTGCGAAAGTCGCAACCGCTGCCAAAAGTCACACACAAACAAAAGGTGCACCTGGGCAGCTCCGGCATTATTTACTCTGGGTAAGAAGTTAAGTTTATCAAATCCAGGTCACACCTGTGCTAAGGTGCCTCAGGGGCTCCTTTGTTGTGGAGGTACGCGGTTTGAAACCCAAGGTGCGCTAACCCCTCCTTGCACTCCGCCACACCCCACACTCTGATTTTTTTTTCCTTAGGTTTTTTTAGCGAGTGATACGGTGTCGTCAGCGTTCCTATGATGGGCGGCTAAACAATGGAAAAAAGAACGGGAACTAACGTGAACTCATTTGCACACCAACCAACTTAGAACGTGACCAATTAGAACGTTCTGTCCGGCATTTTTTAATTAATTAATTAACTTATTTATTTATTTATGTATTTATTATTTTTTTATTTATGTATGTATGTATTCATTTATCTATTTATTTATTTATTTATTTATTTCATTTATGTATTTATTAATTTATGTATTTATTTATTTACTTATGTATATATATATATTTTTTTAATTAAAGCTCGAATTAAAGAATTATTAGCACTGCTCAAATAGTAATAAATTAATAACAATAATTTATGTATGTATTTATTATATTTATTATGTATGTATTTATTTATGTATTTATTTATTTTATTTATTTATTTATTTAATTTATTTATGCATTTATTTATTCATTTTATTTATTTATTTATTATTTTATTTATGTATTTATTTATTAACACACCACCACCATGTCTGTCACTGCAGTACTGAGAATGATCCACCACCTAAATAATACCTGCTCTGTAGTGGTCCTGTGGGGGTCCTTGACCATTGAAGAACAGGGTGAAAGGGGGCTAACAAAGCATGTAGAGAAACAGATGGACTACAGTCAGTAATTGTAGAACTACAAAGTGCTCCTATATGGTAAGTGGAGCTGATAAAATGGACAGTGAGTGTAGAAACAAGGAGGCGGTTTTAATGTTAGATATTTTAACATGGACCCCCCGGGTAGGACAGCGTAAGCTAGACGTAAGCTAGACCACGTGGCGCTCAGGTTCCCTTTTGTTCTCGTCAGGTTAAAGCTCAAACCCAGATAACCTCAGAGCTGATAATCTTCTGTTTTGCTCTTACGAATCGACTTCTAATCACTTTTAGCCATTGTTCCCTGAAAGTAAACATTAGCATGAGTGTTAGGGCCGATATTGTTGTTTTCACTTCTTTTAAGGGTGTTTTATTTGACATGAATTCATTTATTCATCAGTCTTTATCGGATAGAAGAGACGTTAAGTCAAGTGCTCAGTAAAAGTGGACAAATCCAAAGTTTAGTCGTTAATGCTAATCGCTAATAAGTCATATTTTGACAACGCACACATATCATCGACGGTACAAAGCGGGCGCTTGTGTTCGGTCCGTGGAGCCTGCCCGGCGTATAATCGATGAGCCCTGATCGTGTATGGATAATAAAGTGGTCAGTCATGCGGTCCGGGGATCACGTTCAGCGGTGGAAATGAAAGAGGGATTCCCAGACGGATCGTTTTACGATCGCTGTGCGCGGGGCGGTCAGTCGGCCCTTTGTCCTCGTCGCAGCCGGTAAAATAACAATAGCATGTCGGTTTCAAAGCGCTTGACCGAAGGTGAAAGAAAAGCACCTTCAAATAAAAAGAGTCGTACAGAGATATCATGTGACCCTGGTTTGAAAGCTACACAAAGGACGGCGGGAGGGGGGGGTTTGAGGTATATGACCCTCGCTTTGACCTCATTCAAAGTGGACAAAGACGTCCCTTTGTGACAGGTGTCGTGTGTCTATTAGGAGTTAAAATGGTCAAAAATGAAAAGTCATGTGACTTCGAAGTGACCGTTACAATCAACTGGTCAGTAATAGAATGAATAAGTGCAGGCGTATTAATCACAAAAACTAGACCAAGCAGGACCCAAACAAACTGACCAATAAGCATCAGCCAAGAGCAAGTGGTCACATGTCAAACCGGATAGCTGGGCTTGACCGTCTATATCTAGACTTTTGCACCTTTCGCTCATAACAGTCCAGATGGTCCTTTCTGTCGTTGGCACACGATACTTTCCTTAATAACGAGCTGATTTCTGGACTGTTCTGACCACAGCATACATTTCTACTGACTAACGGTCATCTGAGATTATCATCGTGATGTTTCTCCTTGCATAACAGTTGTCCAGTAAGTTTCTAAACGCAGCGGCGGCCTGCGTTAAGCAACAACAATTTTCCAAAGCTGTATGCGACAAGCTGAAATGTGGACTTCTCTGACCACAGCACACATTTCTACTGGCTAACGGTCATCTGAGAAGATCTTGGTGGTGTTTCTTCTTGCATAATGGTTGTTCATTAAATTTCTTGTCGCAGTGGCGGCCTGCATTAAGAGACAACGGTTTTCCAAAGCACTCCCGAGCTTGTACGGCTATATTTATCACAGTAGGGTGACAGTTTGTCATGCTGTCACGTGTGTTAACAGTTATTATGACCTCGTCCTACATGGATTAGGATTTCTCTGAACCTTTTGACAATATTATGTTCGGTAGATGGTGAACGATTTAAATTATTAGCAATATCGCATTAAGAACTGTTATTTCTTCTTGTTGTTAAGCTGATTGGTACAAAGCGGTGAGTCACGACTTTTATACCCTATCATGATACCCTCACCCATTCATCTGCTTATTATGGGATGTTCCAAAACGGTTGAAGATATGTGGAACGATAAAACTTTGTTTTACCATAAGGACCAACCCAGACATACTTCAAACTTTTGTTACAAAGTGTGACATCAAGCAGGCAACCAAATACTTTTGGCTATATAGTGTATTTATCAGCTATGCGACTGTGTGTTCAAACATCAGCTACATTTTCATTTTCTGCCACATTTAGCCAAACAATAAACTAGAATAAACTTAAAATAAATGAATCAAATCTGGACCCGCCTGGATCATAAAATTATATATATATATTTAGAGCTAGCATGCTTCTCTGACACGTTTGATGTTTTAAAGCTCAGCGCAGAAGGATCCTGTTTCTCCGTTTCCTCCGCACATATTTGAGATAATTGGTGGCAGTTTGAGGAAGCATCTGCCATTAATGAAAAGCGCAGGATCTGCTCTATATCCCCCGAAATTAAAGGTATAATAGATGCAAGGTGTGGCTGTGCGGGGTTAGACCGTAGCGGAGGCGCTCGGAACAGGACGGCTGACGTGAAGCCACGTTTTGGGAATCTCTCACTGATCTCCACGTTCCTCCACCTCTATACAGGCGCCTCGGGCTACAAAACAGGGTCCTCACACTGTGTCGAAGACGCCGCCCCGTTTTGAGGCCGATTGTGCCTGCTAGGGGGCGCACGGCTGACCGGTAGCAGAGCCGAAATTCGAACCCGGGAGCTCAGAATCTCGGTGCTGGTGTGCTACCCGGGGGACTGCAGGCAAACCAGGCAAGCAGACGCACTCTCTGATTACAAAGCCATCTGATTATCATATCCAGCACATGCTATAATGGTTTGTAATCAGACGGCTTTGTAATCAGAGAGTGCGTCTGCTGGACTGGTTTGCCTGCAGTCCCACTTAAAAAAAAAGAAAAAAAGTGTCCTGGTGGGTTTATCATCTTCTGCACATGTTGTAATGTTTTGTCATGGCTTCGTAATCAGAGAGTGCGTGTGCTTGACTGGCCTGCCTGCAGTCCTATTTAAAAAACAAGTGTCCTGGGGGTTTATCATATCCAGCACGTTATAATGGTTTGTAAACCCCCAAGACACTTGTTTTTTTAAATAGGACTGCAGGCAGGCCAGTCAAGAACACGCACTCTCTGATTACGAAGCCATGACAAAACATTATAACATGTGCAGAAGATGATAAACCACCAGGACACTTTTTTTTTTTTAAGTGGGACTGCAGGCAAACCAGTCAAGCAGACGCACTCTCTGATCACGAAGCCATGACAAACCATTATAACGTGCTGAATATGATAAAAAATAAATAATCAAGTGTCTTGGGGGTTTATCATATCCAGCACATGTTATAATGGTTTGTCATGGCTTCGTAATCAGAGAGTGCGTCTGCTTGACTGGTTTGCCTGCAGTCCTATTAAAAAAAATAAACAAGTGTCTTCAGGGTTTACCACATCCAGCACGTTATAATGGTTTGTAAACAGATGGCTTCGTAATCAGAGAGTGCGTGTGCTTGACGGGTTTGCCTGCAGTCCTATTTAAAAAACAAGTGTCTTAGGAGTTTATCATATCCAGCACATGCTATAATGGTTTGTCATGGCTTCGTAATCAGAGAGTGCGTCTGCTTGACTGGTTTGCCTGCAGTCCCACTTAAAAAAATAAACAAGAGTCTTGGGGGCTTAAGTGGGACTGCAGGCAAACCAGTCACTCTCTGATTACGAAGCCATCTGATTACAAACCATTATAACATGTGCTGGATATGATCAACCCCCAAGACACTTGTTTGTTTTAAATAGGACTGCAGGCAAACCAGGCAAGCACATGCACTCTCTGATTACGAAGCCATGACAAACCATAAACCCACTGGGTTTATCTGGCCGGCTGATCCTCATTCGCTACAACCTCTGGCTACAAGGCGCACCTTCGTGATGTTATTTTGGCTACTCCTAAATTCATGACGTATGACCCGCGCTCACGTGCTAGCGAGGAACCGTTTAACCTCTGCGCTGAAGGATTCCTGGCTCCTCTTCCTCAGGAATGTACACCTGCTCTCTAATACTACAAAACATCACTTCTGGTTGGACTGTTTTATTTCTTTGGAGTCATTTTTATTTCATAGCTACTTTATTAAGTAAGAAGTGAAAAATTCACGACAATACAATACACGTTCGCTCCTGATTAAATGGCAAATACGAGACCGCTCTCGCTTCTGAGTTACGAGTTACGGCTGTGACTTTCGCGTGAACCCCTGTCGACGGTCCGGCTGACTATCCGACTGGGAAATGCAATTACACCCGAGCGGGCTTAGGAGCGCACCGAGCACATTCTTTGGAATCCTCTTTGTTTTGTCACCACACAGTGGCCTGCTTAGATGTCTATTATTCCACCTGAGTAAATACTGTACGCCGTTTTCTTCCACATACTGCAGGTCCGGACGTCTTCTGTAGGTCCGGCGCTCGATATTCTTATCATCAATAGTTGGTCCATGCTTGCTTATTGGATAAAAACAAACATCTGTAACAGCAGCACAAATGCCTTCGGGTAATATACACTGATCAGCCATAACATTAAAACCACCTCCTTGTTTCTACACTGTCCATTTTATCAGCTCCACTTACCATATAGAAGCACTTTGTAGTTCTACAATTACTGACTGTAGTCCATCTGTTTCTCTGCTGTTCTTCAATGGTCAGGACCCCCACAGGACCACCACAGAGCAGGTATTACTTAGGCGGTGGATCATTCTCAGCACTACAGTGACACTGACATGGTGGTGGTGTGTTAGTGTGTGTTGTGCTGGTATGAGTGGATAAGACATAGCAATGCTGCTGGAGTTTTTAAACACCTCACTGTCACTGCTGGACTGAGAATAGTCCACCAACCAAAAATATCCAGCCAACAGCGCCCCCGTGGGCAGCGTCCTGTGACCACTGATGAAGGTCTAGAAGATGACCGACTCAAACAGCAGCAATAGATGAGCGATCGTCTCTGACTTTACATCTACAAGGTGGACCAACTAGGTAGGAGTGTCTAATAGAGTGGACACTATTTAAAACTCCACTCAAACCAGCACAACACACACTAACACACCACCACCATGTCAGTGTGACTGCAGTGCTAAGAATGATCCACCACCTAAATAATACCTGCTCTGTAGTGGTCCTGGGGGGGTCCTGACCATTGAAGAACAGCATGAAAGGGGGCTAAACAAAACATGCAGAGAAACAGATTGACTACAGTCAGTAATTGTGGAACTACAAAGTGCTTCTATATGGTAAGTGGAGCTGATAAAATGGACAGTGAGTGTAGAAAGAAGGAGGTGGTTTTAATGTTATGGTTGAACAGTGTATATCGAACCACTTGGTTATACAACAACACGGGCCAGGAGCAATAACCTATGAATTAATATGTAAAGCTGTTTTGCTTTGGGAACCCATGGACTCCATGAAGTACCTGGAGATATTAGGTTTCTTTAACAAGCAGCTCATTCCTTGTTCATCCAGCACTCGCTCCTAAGAGTTAAACTGTCATCGCTGTCCTTATCACCTTCCTGTTCCCAGCCACCATCTGGCCAAGCTGATACCATTGTGTGGTCAGTGGTCAGTGATGTAAAAGCATGTTGTTGTCTGTGCACCGTTTTTAGTACAGAGGAAGGGCTGCTATCTGTCACCGCAGACTGACGGGACTGATAAACCAAGCCACACATTAACGATGTTATTAAAGGGGATCAAAAACTGAATTAAATTTAGAGTTGATACTGGTTTAGAGTAGTGGTCAGATCTGCTGGCTTACCGTCCAATCAAATCCATTTTTACTGCAAACGTGGGACAATAAAGTTTGTCTACATGAAACGTCCCAAACGGATCTGAAACCACTGGCTCGCTACGAGGACGTCTGGGTTGGCACTGCTTCAAGATGGGGAACCTGACGGCCAGTCAACGGCATCGATGCATTCTACGGCTGCATATGTTGCCCCAAATGGATAAATGGACCATTCACAGATCTGCCATTCCAAGAAAGACCACAACAGTCTTGTTCGTCTCACTACGATACACGTTTCCACTTCGTGATGGTCCATCCTGGATGCCTAAGAGCCCGGAGAACTTGACACCGCTTCCGGACATGGTCAGCGGGAACCGAAACAGTCGACCCTTCGAGACCTGGATTTCAAACTGTTGATTGGATTTAGGTCTCGGGAACGTGAGGGGCCAGTCCACGGCATCAATGAATTCTACGGCTGCATATGTTGCCCCAAATGCATAATTAGACCCTTCACAGGGTAATATGCAGGGTAACATGTTTTTTTAATTATATAAGGATTTAGACATGCCCTCTTCTCAGGAGTGTAGGATGATGTAAAGTGCATCTATGCACAGAGATCAATATGGCAGGTGCAGATTTTAAACAGCAGCATTCCAAATAACACTCAGTGATCCTGCCCGGTAGAAAGGGGGAGAAAATTTGGGGTGGGGAAGGAGGTGTGTGTGTGTGTGTGTGTGTGTGTGTGTGTGTGTGTGTGTGTGTGTGTGTGTGTGTGTGTGTGTGTGTGTGTGTGTGTGTGTGTGTGTGTGTGTTATTCAGTCAGGATTTAGTTCCATGCCATGGCAGCAAAGCCCATGCCAGGAAAGTGTTGTTAAAAGGCTGATCCCTCAGGCCCACAGAGCACCGGCACACCAGCGCAGCTGCCCTTTGGTCTCATCAGCAGTCCGAAGGGAGCTTCTCAGCGGAGTACCAGGCCAATCCAAACAGCGTCATGTTTGAACACCTATTTCCACTGAAAAAAAGAGGAGGAAGAGGGAACGGGGCGGGGCGGGGGTGAAGCTGCACCGCTTTAATCAGAATCTCCCAAACAAGCCGGCCTTTGATAACAGCCCATGCTGTTCATTTATCTTATTTCTCTGAAGGGTGTGCTGGCTTATGTCACCCACTTTGATCCTTCTTTTTTTTTTGGAACGGAACACTGGGGCATATCTCGTGCGCCGCGCCGCCCCCGACATTTTTTTTAGTCCGTGGCAGAGTGTGCGGGGGGAAATTTTAAACCATTACGCTTCCTCCTTTTGGCACATTAGTTAAGATAACATCGGTTAGCTTCCTGTGTTGGGATACGCCACCAGATAGGGTCGAGTTCGGAACGGACAACGCACTCGCTAAACATCTCGCTAACCTTATTTATACTGCATATGAAGTAAATGTACTTTTTAATTACTTCAATACTAATAAAATACTAATGGAACAACATTAAAAGAATGCCAACAAAATTTTTTTTTGTATATACCAGCCATTTTATGGCACCCCCTCACCACCTTTCCAAGTGTTCTTGGAGTCCTAGAGCTTTAGTAAGAACCTTTAGCCTGAAAAGTTAAAGCAAAGAAAAACCTAATAAGGTTCTGGCTGATTTAATAATTCTTTTTTTATTTATTATATAATTATTTTTTTTCTATTTAATTAATTAATAATAATAATATTATACATTATAATAAATAATAATATAAATAAGAAATGTTTTTTTTAATGTTCCAACAATTGTTTTCTTTTAAGCAAAGAAAAACCTGATGAGGTTCTAGATTGATTTAATAATTCTTTATTTTTTTCTATTTAATTTTTTTGTTAAACTTTTTTAATTTATTTATTTTTTGTTATTCACTGTAGTTTAATAATGCTTTATTTATTTATTGTTCTATTTAATTAATTTTATTTATTTATTTTTGCATCTTTTCCTACTTTGGCGTTCCAGTCACCCATGATAACAAGGAAATCCTTCTTAGGGATTTTCATGACTGTTTCTTCCAATTCTTCGTAAAATGCTTCAACTGCCTCATCATCGTAATCTGAAGTAGGAGCATACACTTGGATGATGCCGATGTTCAGTGGCCTTGCAGCGATACGCATTGATATGATTCAGCTGCTGACTGGTGTACGGCTGATCACGGAGTTCACCTTCTCCTTGTTGACAATGATTCCCACTCCATGTTGATGCTTTCTGCTATCTCCGCTGTACCATACTTTATGCCCCCTCATCTGTGGTGGTCTCTCCGAAACCTGTCCATCTGACCTCAGATAGACCTAAGATGTCCCATTTATATCTGGCAAGTTCGTGGGTAAGTTCTTTAACCTTCCCTTGAGCGTACAGACGCATACGATCAATGGGCAGCCACAAGCTCACTCTTGCCAACACCTTGTTTCCACACAAAATCTCAAGAACAACAACTTGGCATGCCCCTGACGGAGTGACACACAACCAAATCAATTTCATCCTTACCCCACACAGGTTTAAATCCAGTATCAACAAAGCAAAGACCAGAACATATCCTGGAGCAGATATTGGCAGTGATCATGACATGGTCCTTACGACATTGAAGTTAAAGCTGAGGAAGAACTATAAGCCAAAGAGCCCCCGTATCCGATTCGACATCGAGAAACTAAAAGATCCAGAAATAGCAGCAGTGTTTGAAGCAACAGTTGGTGGAAAATTTGCTGCACTTAACCTTCTTCAGGACATAGACACACTTAAAGACAATGTTAGAGAAGTCCTGCAAGACTCAGCTCTGGAGATACTAGGGAAAAGAAGAAAAAAGAACAAACCGTGGGTCACTAATGACATCCTGGATCTTTGTGACAAAAGGCGAGAACTCAAAAAGACTAAACGATTAAACCCATTTGTAGCACATGATTACAACTCAGTGAACAAGACCATTAGAAAGAAGATGAAAGAAGCAAAGGAGAATTGGATCTCAGATCAGTGTAGAAAGATTGACAAAGGAATGAAAGAAGGCAACAGCAAGACTGCCTTTGACACACTGAAGACACTGACAAGACAACAACAGCCAAGTGTCAGAAACATCGAAGATGAAAACGTCAATCTTCTCACCGAAGAGACAGACATCATGAAGAGGTGGACAACATACTGTAGAGAACTGTACAACTACCCGCTCAGACCGGACACCACCTTCTTGTCCAACTCACCCAACACCAACAGGGAACCAGGGAATGCTCCAATTCTTCAAAAGGAAGTCGAAGAGGCTGTGCGAGTGCTTAAAGGAGGCAAGTCAGCAGGAGTTGACAACATTCCAGCTGAACTCCTGAAGCATGGGGGCCCTGAACTCATCAAGATCCTGACAACCATCTGTCAAAGAATTTGGGCAAGCAAGAAGTGGCCAAAAGAGTGGACCCAATCTCTGATTACCACTCTCCCAAAGAAAGGTAACCTAAGACACTGCCAAAACTACAGAACAATAAGTTTAATCAGCCACCCTAGCAAAGTCATGCTCAGTCATTCTGAACAGAATGAGGAAAAAGACAGAAGAAATCCTTGCAGAAGAACAGGCAGGGTTCCGGCCTAAGAGAAGCACCACAGAGCAGATCTTCAACCTCCGAGTGCTAATAGAGAAACACCTAGGGCACCAGCATGAACGGTTTCACAACTTTATTGACTTTAAGAAGGCTTTTAATCGTGTCTGGCAGGAAGGCTTGTGGCAAGTAATGAGAAATCACAACTTTGACAGCAATCTCATTGCCATTATAAAAGCTCTCTATGATGATTCAAACAGTGCCGTTCTCCTGAACAATATGATTGGAGAACTATTCAGAACATCAGATGGAGTTCGTCAAGGCTGCCTCCTCTCTCCCGCCCTTTTCAACATCTATCTGGAAAGCATCATGACAAACACTGAGCAGCTTCCATCCGTCCATTTCCATCAATGGTCAACCACTCTGCAACCTGCGGTTTGCAGACGACATTGACCTCATGGGAAGCAGTGAAGAGGAAGACCTGCAAGACCTGACTGCAAGACCTGACTACCAGGTTGGAGCGCTCAGCAGGAGCATTTGGCATGGAAGTAAGTAGAGAGAAAAGCAAGATCCTGGTCAACACAATCACCAAGCACACAGCAATCAACATCATGCTGAATGGCCAGAAACTAGAAGAAGTGGACCATTTTAAATACCTCGGGTCCATTATCACAAAAGATGGTAGCTGAAGAAATTATTTCAAGACTCGGCCAGGCCTCATCTGCCATGAGCAAGATGAACACTCTCTGGAGAAGCAACGACATCAGCCTCTCCCTTAAGGTCAAGCTGTACAAGTCACTGGTGGTATCCATCTTTCTGTATGGATGCGCGAGTTGGACTCTAAACGCTGAAACAAAACGTAGAATTCAAGCGTTTGAGAATAAGAACTTCAGTCGACTCCTGCGCATTCGCTACACCGAGCATAAGACCAATGAATATGTCTGGCAGCAAATCACCACACTCACCGGAAACCAGGAGCCTCTTCTTGCCACGGTGCGACGCCATAAGCTCGCCTGGTATGGCCATGTGGCCCGCCATAACTCATTGGCCAAGACAATCCTCCAAGGCACAGTAGAAGGCAAACGGCGCAGAGGGCGTCAACGCAAGTCCTGGCTTGACAATATCAAAGAATGGACCGGACAGACCCCTGGCACATTACTGCGAAAAACCGAGGACTGAGAGCAATGGCACCCCACGACATCAGTCAAGGGTCAAACTAATTTTTTTTGGAAATTTTTTATTAAAAATAAATAATAAAATAAATAATAAAATAATAATATAAATAATAATATAAATAATATATGTTGTTTAAATGTTACAACAATTGTTTTCTTTTAAGCAAAGTTCTGGCTTAGTTAATAATTCTTTTTTATTTATTTGATTTTTTTTCTATTTAATTAACTTTATCTATTTATTTTTACTTTTTATTTTCAAAAATAATAAATAATAAAATGTTATAAATTATAATAAATAATATAAACAATAAATGTTTTTTTTTTTAATGTTCCAACAATTGTTTTCTTTTAAGCAAAATTCTGGCTGAGTTATTAATTCTTTTTTGATTTATTAATTTTTTTTCTATTTAATTAATTTTATTTATTTGTTTTTCTTACCCCAAATGTCCCAGAACTATTTTTTAAATTAAATTTATAGCATCAGTGTTTAAATAATAAATGCTAACCCTAGTATGGCAGCGCTTGGGTAGCTCAGTGGTCTATTATGCTAGCCCACTACTGCTGAAATACAGGTTCGAATCTGAGCGGTGCTGCCAGCCAGCCAGATGTCTACACAGGATCGTCTCCCATCAGAACCAGACCCGCCGCGATCCCGTCCAAGACAAATCGCGTCGACGTAAAATGAACCGAATGAAACGATTTGCTTGGGTACATGTAACGTTAATCGGGAGCCAAAAACTGACCTCGAGAGGCTACATTTTTATGTAAGTATCAAGCAAAAACAAAGCCCTGTTCTGTGTAGCATTAACATTAGCTTTGGAAATGGATTGGCTCCAAAGTTAATATAATTTCTCCAGCCCTTATGGAACACATTCTGAATCCGCCACACTAACGTCCTGCTCTGAGGAAATCTCTCCATATATACGTTATTCTCTGGTTTCACCGTGTTCGGTAGCTTCTCTTCCTGTTGACCGGTGGTGTAAACAGTTTCCGAGCAGAATCTGATCGGTGCTGTAAACAACGCTCGGGTGGAATTTATGTCTCAGATTCGGGAAGGGGGGGGGGGGGGGGGGGGGGTGTACACAGTGGATTCCTGTGGGATTACCAGAGCTGGATTAAAGATCTCTCGTTACAGTTAAGTTTGGGTTGAATAATAAGCTCGGTTCTAGTTTACACTGTAGGAATTATAACATTAGAACATGACTGCAAATCTATAGTAAGAGTTAGGCCTGGCTGGACAGGCTGGTGAGGAAAGCTGGTTCTGTGGTTGGCACTAAACTAGACACTTTGATGCAGGTGGTTGAGGAAAGGACACTTAAAAGCTTTTTCTGTTCCATGCTATATTGTCAGTGTACCACACAATCCTTACTATATACTATATTTTATTATTATTTAATCTTTCATACTCTATATTGTATATATGCATACATTTGCTACACCCTACTTTTATGTACTTGTAGTAGTTCTTCTGCTTTATTCTTTTTGTTAACTTCACTCTGAACAAATCAAGTATCTGTCCATCCATCCATCCATCCATCCATCCATCTATTCATCCACCCATTGTATTAGATCATATATCATGTCCCATCCCATCATATCATATATCCCATTCACCAATCACATCAGATCAAATCATATTCCATCATATCATACATCATATACATCATATCCCATCCATCCACGCACCCACCAATCGTATCAGATCATATATCATACATCATATCCTATACATCATATCCTATCCATCCATTCATCAACCCATCGACCCATCCATCCATCCATCCATCCATCCACCCACCCATTGTATTAGATCATATATCATATACCATCCCATCATATCATATATATCCCATTCACCCATCCACCAATCATATCAGATCAAATCATATTCCATCATATCATACATCATATCCCATCCATCCATCCATCCATCCATCCACCAATCGTATCAGATCAAACCATATTCCATCAGATACATCACATCCCGTCCATTCATCGGCCCATTCATCCATCCATCCACCAATCATATCAGATCATATATCATATCATACATCATATCCTATCCATCCATCCATCAACCCATCCATCCATCCATCAACCCATCCATCCATCCACCAATCGTTTCAGATTATATATCATATCATAGATCATATCCCAATCCACTTATCTATCCACCTATCCATCCATCCACCAATCGTATCAGATCATATATCATAATCATATATCATAACATATACATCATATCCCATCCACCAATCGTATCAGATCATATATCATATTATAGATCATATCCCATCCCATCCCATCCCATCACATCATATACTGTATATCATATCCCACCCATCCATCCACCAATCGTATCAGATCATATATCATACATCATATCCCACCCATCCATCCACCAATCGTATCAGATCAAATCATATTCCATCATATCCCATCCATCCATCGACCCATTCATCCATCCATCCACCAATCGTATCAGATCATATATCATACATCATAACATATATCATACATCATATCCCATCCACCAATCGTATCATATCATATCCCATCCACCTATCTATCCACCTATCGTATCAGATCATATATCATATTATAGATCACATCCCATCCCATCATATATCATATCCCATCCACCCATCGTATCAGATCATATATCATATTATAGATCACATCCCATCCCATCATATATCATATCCCATCCACCCATCGTATCAGATCATATATCATATCCCATCCATCCATCCACCCAGCCAATCAGATCATATAATCATATCATATCCCATCCACCCATCCACCAATGGTATTAGATCATATAGTCATAAATCATATATCATCTCATCCTATGTCATATATCACAGTGTCAAGCCCCTTATTACACTACAAGTATGTTCTCTGGAGCATGCTTAATAATTTCACCAATCTGTGGCAAAATCACAAATGGCGTTCCAGTTGGTGTATAGTGTACTCGGTGGAATGTTGCTGACATCACTGTCAGTTCACTAGTGTGTGTAGATAAAGGACAAATCCTTTAAAAAAGCAATAAAAATGCTTCATTCTTCCAACTCTTCTAATGCAAAACCAAAAAAAATTCCATCATATGATCGAAAAAAATGCCTATAAGATTTTATTTTGGTAAATAGAGGAGTCTAACCTTGCTGTCAGAGGGCCTCCGACCCCCTAAGGAACCCCCTCCGATCTGCCAGCGGTGCTCACACATATGCAGTGTGTATTTATACACCCTGACACATCATGACAGATTCATTAAAATGTCCCGAGGTGGGATCTTTCCCCGTCATCGTGACAAACAACTCGGTTTATAGTAGCTGTAAATAAAGTAAGTGCCCGGGACCCGCGTAACATGCGATAATAACAAGGGTCAACTGTTACAGAACTGCTTAACGGGTCCCACCTGCAGCCATTAAGTACTGAGAGACCGTAATGACCGCTGCGCCGTGACTCTGACCAGATTTCGGTCAGCCTCCCTGTAATTTAAAGGCTATTCCTAAAGTTTCCTTGGCAAACCGGGCCAGTGGCGGCTGTGCGTGTCACCGGAAAGAACGAACCCAGATTAGATCCCAAATGACATCACAGGATGTTGCTACTAGTACTGGGTCTACGCTAACGAGGAGCTGCTCCGTGTCGTAAAACAGCAGGAGATGTCCTCCTTGAAGGATAAAACGTGGGTGTCTTTAAACCTAATGGACGTTTAGTATAACCTTTACATGTACAAGAATGTGGGATTGACTTGGACCTACAGCACAGACCCATTAATTTAAAAAAAAAAACGCACGTCATAGGATTTGTATGCATTACCGGTCCTAGTTGAGCTAATTAGTGTAGCCCTTGGGCTAAGGAAATAAACTAATTTGTTGAACCAGGTGTTGACAGCCCATGGGGGCTTGTAGACCCGAGTTTATGCTCTTTAAAGAAAGTCTAAATCTAATCAAAGTGACTTTAGTCCATGCTTGCACCATAGAGCCACTGTTGGACCACAGAGCCACTGTTGGACCACTGTTAAGCCATTAAGCCACAATCGAGCCACCATTGGACCATTGAGACACTGTTGGACCACTGAGCCACTGTTGGACCACTATTGGACCATTAAGCCACTGTTGGATCACTGTTGGGCCATTGAGCCACTGTTGGACCACTGAGCCACTGCTGGACCACTGAGCCACTGTTGGACCACTGTTGGACCATTGAGCCACTTTTGGACCATTGAGCCACTGTTGGATCACTGTTGGGCCATTGAGCCACTGTTGGGCCACTGTTGGGCCACTGTTGGGCCACTGTTGGGCCACTGTTGGGCCACTTAACCTGCTCTGCTCCAAAGACCCTGTTCTCTGACCCCAGCTTCCAAACTGAGATAAGTGGAAAACAGAGGAGCCACTGTTGGGCCATTAAGCCACTGTTGGATCACTGTTGGACCATTGAGCCACTGTTGAGCCCACTGAGACACTGTTGGGACATTGAGCCACTGTTGGGTCCTTGAGCAAGGCTCTTAACCCGCTGGACTTTAGTCCATGCTTGTTCCAGCAAGAGTGTCAGCAACAGACTGCGGGTGCTAGCCAGGCCTGCCTGCAGTACAGACTTTCAGTCTGGTTGAAAGCATGATGACGACATACGATATACGCCAATGAATCTGGACTGCTGAGCATGTTGTTGGAAGACAACATGATGTAACAGGAATAAACGTCCCCCTGTCCCGACTTTTTTTGAAATACGTCGCTACTATAGCATTTAAATTGAGTGTACTGCTGCTAACATCTCTTCAACATACTCACAACTCATCCACTCATACCCATCTGTGTATCTACAAAATGATAAATTAAAAATAAAATAAAAAAAATAAAAATAAATGAAAATTAAAAAATGAGAAGTAAAAAATAAATAAATAATAAATTAATTTAATACAAATAAAAATAAATATATATAAATAAATTTTTAAAAAAGAATAGCGGAAAATGATTAATAATAAAAAAAAGAGGAAAGAATTCATGAGTGATGAACTAATCCTGAAATTCACGTCTTTCCAGAAACCATAGACGGCTTTAGAGGAACGGAGCGACGCGTTATCAGGGTTACTGAACGTAACAGGTAATGAAGCTTGACATGGGCTCTGAGTAAATGTTTTCCTTTAGATCCCGCGGTAGCTCTTTTGGCCCGACTTGTTAAGATCGCAGTGATGTAAACATCCAGGGTGGAAATGACTCTCCACCCAGTCTTTTGAAGACATGCACCCAATCTTTTTCCTAAGCACCGATTCCCACGCGTTTCTTCATGTTGCAACTTTCTAGACTGTCCATTTTATCAGCTCCACTTACCATATAGGAGCACTTTGTAGTTCTACAATTACTGACTGTAGTCCATCGTTTTTCATGATGTTCTTCAATGGTCAGGACCACTACAGAGCAGGTATCATTTAGGTGGTGGATCATTCTCAGTACTGCGTGGTGTGTTAGTGAGGTGTTTAAAAACTCCATCAGCGATGCTGTGTCTGATCCTCATACCAGCACAACACATACTGTCACTGCTGGACTGAGAACAGTCCACCGTGGGCAGCGTCCTGTGATCACTGATGAAGGTCTAGAAGATGACCGACTCAAACTGCAGCAATAGAGACCGATCGTCTCTGACTTTACATCTACAAGGTGGACCGACTAGGTAGGAGTGTCTAATAGAGTGGACAGTTAGTGGACACGGTGTTTAAAAACTCCAGCAGCGCTGCTGTTTCTGATCCACTCATACCAGCATAACACACACTAACACACCACCACCATGTCAGTGTAACTGCAGTGCGTAACTGTGAAAACTAAATGTAAATAAAAAGGAAACATTTTCATCTAATAGACTGTGAGACTGAAGTGTTCTTACAGAGGAACAGAAGACGCCCCACCCCGATTGCAAATTCGACGCACACCTGTGCTACCTACTTTTACCTACACCTACACGCACCCTTTCACTCAAAGTGCCCGTGAGTCACTTCTGGCTAAGATAACAGGCTACGCCGTTTTCCTTTTGCGTCTCGGTAGATTTTCTAACAACAACGAGCCGGCCACCGTTCCGCCAGATGGACGTAACGGCTGTGGATGTGTAAACACATGAGCGTACTCGAGACCTGCTCTGCGTATTCCCCCCGATGTACCGGACCACCTGGCAGGGCCGGCACTTAATCTGACCCGATGAGCGTGTTCAAACTCAGCTTAGCTTTGCTCTTTATCCGGAGCTAATTACATGGCAGCCAGGGTAGCCCGGGCTAATTCGGTGAGCCGCTGAGTCAAACCTAGAGGCCTGAGCCAGTCGGGGGGGAAAGAATTGAAGAACGTCAGAACGTCCCAAAAATTCCAGAGTTCAAAGGGGCGATAATGTTATCACGGCACATTTGGGACCGTCCCTTCTAATTACAGGAGGTTGGCTGGTTCGGGAGGAGGCGCGGTGTTATCATGATTGTAATTATACTGCTTTTTTTGGCACTTCTTTGATGAAAGGCCTATAAAATCTACAAGTTCTCAATATGTCTAATAAAAACGTTGGTCTAAATACTGACACCGAGAACCGACAACTCGTCAGTACCACGAAATCACAAAGCTTGATATCCAGTCTTTGATTAAGCGAATTGTGCAGAGCATCAAAATCTAATGGCTTGTTTTGTTAAGAAATGCGCTTCTAAGTGAACACAAAGGCTGCAAATTGGGCTAATGCTAAAGGAAAGGCTAAAGCACACTGTGGAGTCACATTATTATGACTACCAGCTAATATCCAGAGAAACCAGCGTGTGCAGCACGGACAACAGCTAGACAAGCTGGGAGTGACTCAATAAGCTCCTGGTAGGTCGTCACAGGTATCTGGAGCCACGCTGATTGCAGTACATCCCACAGCTGCTGGAGGGGGGGGGGCGTGAACACGACCATCGAGGTGGTCCCACAGATGCTTGATTGAGGCCAGGGTAGTACTTGAAAGTCTCGGTCATGCTCTTCCAAGACATTGTCTTGCTGGAAGATCCCATCCGCCCCAGGGAAGACAATCGGCGTGTATGGGTGTATTCATACCCAAATACATGTTACTGAATACAAGTTGGCCCACCTTTTCCAGTTTGAACTGATTGTGATGTTCCAATCATTAAATACATATTAACTGAATGTACCAAATGGCCACTGTTGGGCCACTGAGCGACCATTGTCCATTGAGCAAGGTCCTTAACCCTCACAGCTCCAGGGGAACTGTGCAATGGTGCAAAGCTGGAATATGCGGAAAAGGAATTCCACTGTATTTAGGACAGCCTAGTTGGTAGAGCGTTGGGCTATCAATCGAAATGTTGTGGGTTCGAATGCAGGCTTTGCCATGCAGCCACTGTTGGGCCTTCGAGCAAGGCCTTCAACCCTCACATCTCCAAGGGAACTGTGCAATTGCAATTCCCTCTGAGCTCTAACCCCAGCATCCAAACTTCGTCCTGCGACTATACACACATAAAATGGAATAAAGAGAGGCGTTTTTTTTGGAGCAACCAATTATTCCTCACTCTCTCCATCTATCTGTGTCGTTGTGGTCTAGAATAATGAAAGGAATGTCAAAGGGAGTCACCCTCTGTTCTGTCCAGCTGCACCAAAACCCCAAGCTGCACCCAATGAATACCTATTATGCGCCACATTTATTTGCCCCTTACTCGATTTAAATCACGCCTCTTAAATAACAGGAAGGGAGTGCACTCCAGAATAAAGTTGGATGTGGCGAACCTTTTATGTCTGACCAGGAATTTGAGAAGGTTGATTTTCAAATAAAGCTTTCGTTCATTCCGGCTTGAGGAGCCGGGTGTCGTGGGTGGCTGTAACCAAGAGACGTCGCATCATTGCAGCGAGCGATTTACTCATTGCCGTCCGTAGAAGACGTGTCGGATTGTCAAATATTCATCTGTGGTGGAAGACGTAGGCATTGCCCAACAGATGTCGAATCTTAAAGGGAATAGAAAAGCGCCGTCAGTGCCGGCGTTTTATTAAAGCCTACGCCGTCCGCCACGACCCAGGTTGAATTACTTGGCCGCAATCCAGCGGAATCCTCCGTCCGGATAGTTCTAAGCTTAATCGAGACAGGCAAGAAGGAATAAAGCCGACGCATCAGGCAAACAATCTGCTCCACAAGCCGTTCCATCTTGATAAAAGGTGCTGGACAAATCCCGGCGCTTAGGTGCTGCTCAGGCGCACCTGCAGAAGCGAGGATAAAGTGCGTGTAGGCTTTCAGCTTTGTGGTAATCTCCCAGATAAGCAATACGCCCCTGCACTTTATATCTGATTAATCTGCTCTGGAATAAATAGCGCCGTTTTAAACGAGAAATGGCAACAAAGAGAGCATTCTTCCATTTTATATTATACAGTAAACGAGCATTCTTTAGGGCAGGTTGTAATCTGTAATGAGAAATACTACCCTGTTCTGTTACATTTTATAATGAAAGAAGCACAGAGCTAAGCTAAAGTGCTCAAGAACACGACAAGAACTCAACCGCCATTGCCTTTTAACTGGACACTGTAAAGGCAGTCATCTAGCTTACACCATGGCTACTTGCTTAGGTTGAGCCACTCTTGGGCCATTGTCAAACAGTAGCAACTTGGCGATGGTGGGACTTGAACCCTATCTTATAATAGATAGATGGCTACTTGCTTAGGTTGAGCCATTGTTCAGCCATTGGGACACTGTTGGCCCACTGTTGGCCCACTGTCAAACAGTGGCAACTTGGCGATGGTGGGACTTGAAACCCACCTCATGATTAACAGATAGATAGATGGCTACTTGCTTAGGTTGGGCCACTGTTGGGCCACTGATCATATCTGAGCCACTTTTGAGCCACTGTTGAACCATTAAGCCACTGTTGGGCCACTCTTGGGCCAGTCAAACAGTGGCAACTTGTCGATGGTGGGAACCCAACCTCATGATAGATAGATACATCTATTCCAAGGGCAATTATTGCCAGTAGTTGAACAAACAACAGAAAAGAAACTACTACAAATTGCAAACTGTGCATCTGGTTCAATAATAATAAGAGCAATAGTGTATCTATTCTTATAAACAATATATACAGATGTACCAGGCATAACATTATGACCACTGAGGGTGAAGCGCCAAAAATGGACATCGGAACTGGACCACGGAGAAGGCGGTCTGAACCTGGTCTGATGAATCACGTTTTCTTTTACATCACGTGGATGGCTGGGTGCTTGTGTGCGTCGCTTACCTGAGGAACACAAGGCACCAGGATGCACTATGGGAAGAACCTTGGGTCCTACCATCCATGTGGATGTTACTTTGACACGTACCACCTACCTAAAGCATTGTTGCAGACCATGTAACACCCTTTTATGGAAACACACCAACATGAAGCATATCAGAGTAGTATAACAATCTTATATACAATCGTTTAAACGGTTGTCTGCAGACAATCCAAAACCCAGAATCCACATATGGTGGTGCACCAAATCCTCATCATTAAGCATTATGAATTGGCTAAGATTTGGCCACATGTAAACTAGCTAGTACAGATGCTAAAAATTTTGCTTAGGTCAAATACCACCAAAAAATAAACAATTTAACATTTTTTATATTTACGGTCAACTGTTCATCTGTTTATTGTTGCGCTACAGTCACTGTAATTTAACTGTCAACTCGAAATAATGAAAAAAAGAAGCACAATGACTTATTACGCAATCATTAAAGTAAATTCTACATTTCAAATGGCTTGTACTGATGTTTAATGGAAATCTCCGCCTTACAGATTCAACCAAGACCATTATAAGCAATAATACCAGCTTTGTTATTATATATTTTTCCCTTTTTCAAGCTTGACATTCATCAGTTTTGCATGTTTTTGTCAGTCCTGGTTAACCTCAGCTTTGTTTTCCTTCACTCGCCCGCCCGCTCGCCCGCTCTCTCGCGCAGATGGTGAATTTTTCTAATAAAGACAGCGCAAACAATGTCGTTTCCTTCTCCAACCCTTCATGAAATGGGTTTAGCAAAAAGGATCCAGATTCGCGTGAAAAAAAAAAGCACCCGATTCCGGAAAAAGTTTGAATCCCCCTGTCATATCAGGGCGTGTTAAAGTTAAACATTGCGGTCGGGAGCACTTTTGAGCCTTTGTGAAGTGAAGTAAAACACAAAGCGTATTGGAAACAGTGGAGGTGTAGATACAGAGTTATGTACACACAGCTTGGCGGACTCGCGGAGACTGAGGAAAACTGCGCACGGCGGTAAGGTGTCGACGTCTGGAAATCCCATATTCACTCAAAAACAGTGTTCGATTTATCCTCCCGGTGAAGATTTGACTTGGAAAAAGAGGAAAAATGGATAAACGTATGATCCATGTGTTATTTTTTTTTAAGTAAGTGAAGGAAGACCTGACATGTCTTACAAGGGCTGAGCTGATCTGCACATGTTGAACTAAATGTAAAGTATTCCTTCCCGAGCAAGCACAACCCCAAATCAGAAAAAGTTGGGACAGTATGGAAACGGCACTGCATCAAGAACCACCACTCAACAATAGCTGATATGACCACATGGGTGAGGGATTACTTTGGCAAACCTTTATCAAGTTCTACAATACAGATACAAAAAAGAAGCCTTATGTTAACCACGTCCAGAAGCGGCGTCGACTTCTCTGGGCTCGGAGGCATCTAGGATGGACCATCGCACAGTAGAACCGTGTATCGTGGTCAGATGAATCAGCATTCCAGGACCAAACAAGTCCAAAGCCAGGGGGTGTTATGGTATGGAGTTGTCTCAGCGCCCTTGGCAAAGGTAATTGACACTTCTGTAATGGCAGCTTAATGCAGAAAAGCACATTGAGATCTTAGAGCAACATATGCTGCCTTTAAGACATTAAGTCTGAACACAGTGCTACATAAGTACTAAATGCTAAAACATCTGAAGCTAGTACTCAAGCTAGCTAAGACAACTGCAGGCTAACAAACATGTTAGAGCTGTAATACAGCGCTAAAAGAAAAAAGAGCAGAAAGCTAAACAGAAGAAGCTAGCAGTGTAAAAAGCACAGGCCCTTGTTAAAGAATAGGAAACACATATGTTAAGTCTGAACACAGTGCTACAGAAGTGCTAAATGCTAAAACATCTGAAGCTAGTACTCAAGCTAGCTGAGACAACTGCAGGCTAACAAACACATGTTAGAGCTGTAATACAGCGCTAGAAACTTGAGCAGAAAGCTAAATAGAAGGAGCTAGCAGTGTACCAAGCACAGGATCTTGTTAAGGAATAAAAAAAAACACATATGCTAAGTCTGAACACAGTGCTACAGAAGTGCTAAATGCTAAAAAAAATCTGAAGCTAGGTCCCATAGAATCCAATATTGATGAATAAATCATAACCTAAACACTATTTTATAGATGTAGCAAGCTAATACAGTTAGCAAACTGCTAATTGATCTACCTTACATCTCTGTACACACGTTAAAGCTGTAATACAGTGCTAAAAACTTAGCAGAAAGCTAAACAGAAGAAGTTAGCAGAGTGAGGAACACAGGCCCTTGTTAAAGAATAAGAAACACAGATGCTAAGTCTGAACACAGTGCTACAGAAGTGCTAAATGCTAAACAATCTGAAGCTAGTACTGAACATAGCTGAAGCTAGGTTGTATAGATTCCAATATTGATGAATAAATCATTCTCAAGTCTGAACACAATGCTACAGAAGTGCTAAATGCTAGATGTATGCTTGCTAAATGTAGCAAGCTAATACAGTTAGCAAAATGCTAATTGACCTACCTTACATCTCTGCAAAGGGTTGTGATGCTGATATTAAGCTTTGGCACTTAAGTTGGCACTGTTGATGTAGGTAAGATAGAGATAGAAGAGACTCAAATATTCCAATATCTGTTGGTAGTTGTAACAGTTTTCACTTGGCTGCTCTTCCATTACCTGCCATACTGCTTACAGGTGTGTGGGCGTGGCTTACTTTACTCCATGCAACCTCAACGGGAATTAATAATACATTCATGTGATTTTGTAGGGCTTCGTTTTAATAAGACATTCATTCTAATATTAATAATAATATTAATTTAATATTTGTATATGTAGAAGGCGTGGGAGAACGTGACTAACAAGAGGGTGGGTATATAAGGAAAAAGGAAAAAGTAACGAACCTAGTATAGAACCCTGACAAATATGCAATAACAGTGGCTACTGGGGGGAACAAGTTTATTTTTAGATTGCTGTATACGGTTTAAGAAGGCATGAGAAGGCATGTGAGAGTGTGACTTTACCAAGAGGGTGGGTATCTAAGAAAAGAGGACAAATTAACGGACCTAGTACAGAACCCTGAGGAAACCCTGACAAATATGCAATGACAATGGCTACTGGAGGGAAACAAATTTTTTTTTATGATTGCTGTATACGGTTTAAGAAGGCATGAGAAGGCATGGGAGAATGTGACTTCACCAAGAGGGTGGGTATATAAGGAGAAAGGAAAAATTAATGGACCTCGTACAGAACCCTAAGGAAACTCTGACAAATATGCAATAACAGTGGCTACTGGAGGGGAAGAATTTTTTTTATGATTGCTGTATACGGTTTAAGAAGGCATGAAAAGGCATGGGAGAATGTGACTTTACCAAGAGGGTGGGTATACAAGGGAAAAAGAAAAATTAATGGACCTAGTACAGAACCCTGAGGGATTCAGTGTGACAAATATGCGATAACTGAAGAGAAACAATATTATCTAAATTTAAATCAGATTGCTTTATACGGTTTAAGAAGGCATGGGAGAACGTGACTTCACCAAGAGGGTGCGTATATATGGATAAAGGAAAAATTAATGGACCTAGTACAGAACCCTGAGGGACAAATATGCGATAATAGTGGCTATTGGAGGAGAACAATTATATTTTAGATTGCTGTATACAGTTTAAGAAGGCATGGGAGAATGTTACCTTACCAAGAAAGAAAAAATTAACGGACCTAGTACAGAACCCTGAGGGTTTAGATTGCTGTATACTGTATTACTAAACATTTTAAATGCCCTGGATCACTCACAAGACAAGTACTCCTTCTCCACCTCTTCCTCTCTGTTACTGGCTAAGTAAACAGCAGATGTATTGGTCTGCCCATCCTTCAGAACACCCACTTTCTGGTACACCGCAGCACCTTCTGCTTGTTGCTCGAGATGCCGGTTAGATGAACGAATAGCTTTCTGCTTTCGTACAAACCAATCCACGAACATCATGCAGTAAGATGTTGCGACGATGCTTTACGGTCCACCAGAACTCATCTGACTTCATTTCTTTCCATTATTTCCATATGGCTGAATGTGGAGCTGCTTTTTTTTTGCTTTGGTCCCAGTGCACTGTGGTTTTAAGATCTGTTCACCATATACCGTTTTTTTATAGGACTGTCTTTATGCTTTCCTGATCAAGCTGGAGAGCAGAGACATTACCCAGAGCTGTCATGGAAGCAATCTGAGAAAAAAAATGAAGTTACGAAGAAGTTTGGAGGAGCTTTTAAACCTTTGAGTGAGAGAAAAGGTATAAATGGAGACCATTTCTGATCCTTGGTGCCTTTTAGTTTAATGTATGTGGCTTCTCAAAGCCACTTATTTTGTGATTCGAGCTCCGCTGGCACTTGTGTGCGAATCGAGGGCCAACATGGTTCCTGTTCTGAGCCGTCTGCCAGGCTGATTGACCACCTTGACTTACACTTGCTCTCTCAACTGAGTGGTTTGTTTAGTTTAGTTAACGATTTTATTTTTAGACTGCTGTATACGGTTTAAGAAGGCACGAGAAGGCATGGGATGATGTGACTTTACCAAGAGGGTGGTTATATATGGCAAAAAGAAAAATTAACGGACCTAGTACAGAACCCTGAGGGATTTAGTGTGACAAATATGCAAACAGTGGCTACTGGAGGGGAATCATTGTATTTTTAGATTGCTGTATACGGTTTAAGAAGGCATAAGAAGGCATGGGATGATGTGACTTTACCAAGAGGGTGGGTATATAAGACAAAAAGAAAAATTTACGGACCTAGTACAGAACCCTGAGGGATTTAGTGTGACAAATATGCAAACAGTGGCTACTGGAGGGGAATCATTGTATTTTTAGATTGCTGTATACGGTTTAAGAAGGCATAAGAAGGCATGGGATGATGTGACTTTACCAAGAGGGTGGGTATATAAGACAAAAAGAAAAATTTACGGACCTAGTACAGAACCCTGAGGGATTTAGTGTGACAAATATGCAAACAGTGGCTACTGGAGGGGAATCATTGTATTTTTAGATTGCTGTATACGGTTTAAGAAGGCATAAGAAGGCATGGGATGATGTGACTTTACCAAGAGGGTGGGTATATAAGACAAAAAGAAAAATTAACGGACCTAGTACAGAACCCTGAAGAACCCTGACAAATATGCAAAAGCAATGGCTCCTGGAGGGGAAGAGATTTGTTTTAAAATTACTGTATAGGTCTTAAGAAGGCAATAGAAGGCATGGGATGATGTGACTTTACCAAGAGGGTGGGTATATAAGGAAAAAGGAAAAATTAACGGACCTAGTACAGAACCCTGAGAAACCCTGACAAATATGCAATAACAATGGCTCCTGGAGGGGAACAGATTTGTTTTAAATGACTCTATAGGTTTTAAGAAGGCACGAGAAGGCATGGGATGATGTGACTTTACCAAGAGGGTGGGCATATAAGGCAAGAAGAAAAATTAACAGACCTAGTACAGAACCCTGACAAATATGCAATAACAGTGGCTACTGGAGGGAAACAGACTTGTTTTAAAATTACTGTATAGGTTTTAAGAAGGCATGGGATGATGTGACTTTACCAAGAGAGTGGGTGTATAGAGAAAAAGAAAAAATTAACAGACCTAGTATAGAACCCTGAGGGATTCAGTGTGACAAATATGCAATAACAGTGGCTACCGGAGAGGAATAATTTAATTTTTAGATTGCTGTATATGATTTAAGAAGGCACAAGAAGGCATGGGATGATGTGACTTTACCAAGAGGGTGGGTAAAGGAAAAGAAAAAGGAAAAATTAACAGACCAAGTTCAGAACCCTGAGGCTTATGCTTGTTCTCTCAACTGAGTGGAACTGGTTGTTTAGTTATCGGTGGTCGGATTTGCGGTTGGGATAAGAGGACACCTGCTTATGTCTTGTTTGCCTTTCTATACAAACACCTAAGCCACGAAGCCCGAACACATGCGTAAACAAATGCTCAAATCCCCGTTCTCCCCGCCCATTTCGTTATAAACAACCTAGTATTTTTCCCCCCTCTCGTTGCAGAAACATTCGGGACTACTGGTGACCACATAACACAACACATCCCCTATTTCCGTGGGTACCGTTCCGCCACCTGCTTCAAATTTTACGTCCGCCAGCAACAGCACTAACAAGTCTTGTTTCGTTTACCCTCTGCACCTTTTCTTTCTTTGAACGCTTCAGACTATTTCATGTGGTGTTTGATCATACAACCCTAAGTACTAAAAGCGAACACAGATTTAAATGGTTAACCGCCCCGCCATGCGAGCATGCGAGCGAGCAAGCGGCAGTTCTGTACAGCCAGTGCTTTTTATTTTTTACCTTGTGCCAAGACATCTGTCCTGAGACACACCCTATGATTATAAGCAAAAGGAAGCAGCATCTTTTCATTATTTTCATCCGTCCCGCGCGCCCATGTGCGCGTCTGTCAAAAGCATTAAAACAAGATTTAAAACGTGTAACTGCCGGATTCGGTTAATTTGACGTCGCGGACCTGGGAGTAGTTATACCCGGTCCGGTTGTGTGTTCGCGTACACGTTGAACGGGTAGAGCTAAAGTCTAGTCTAGGTTAAACGTTTAAGCACCTGTAAACCCGGTCTGGCTTTTAACTGTTTATCTCAGGGAGTTTTTTACAGCTCAGGGGGGAAGAAACGTGTTAAACCGCTGAAGTTTATTGCATGTATAAAAAAGAACCATTAAAAGTAATACCTCACGCTGATGCAAACTTCTCCTTGGGTATATAAACATAGAACAAATGTATGCATATACTGTATATCACTTACCATATAGAAGCACTTTGTAGTTCTACAATTACTGACTGTAGTCCATCTGTTCCTCTGCATTCTTAGTTAGCCCCCTTTCAGGACCACCACAGAGCAGGTATTATTTAGGTGCTGGATCATTCTCAGCACTGCAGTGACAATGACATGGTGGTGGTATGTTAGTGTGTGTTGTGCTGGTATGAGTGGAGTTTTTAAACACCTCACTGTCTCTGCTGGACTGAGAATAGTCCACCAACCAAAAATATCCCCTTGGGCAGCGTCCAGTGACCACTGATGAAGGTCTAGAAGATGACCAACTCAAACAGCAGCAATAGATGAGCGATCGTCTCTGACTTTACATCTACAAGGTGGACCAACTAGGTAGGAGTGTCTAATAGAGTGGACAGTGAGTGGACACAGCACAACACACACTAACACACCACCACCATGTGTCAATGTATCAGTGTCAATGCAGTGCTGAGAATGAGCCACCACCTAAATAATACCTGCTCTGTAGTGATCCTGTGGGAGTCCCGACCATTGAAGAACAACATAAAAGGGGGCTAAAAAGCATGCAGAGAAACAGATGGACTAGTCAGTAATTGTAGAACTACAAAGTGCTCCTATATGGTGGAGCTGATAAAATGGACAGTGAGTGTAGAAATAAGGAGGTGGTTTGGCTGATCAGTGTATATACACTACATGGCCAAAAGTATTTGGACACCTGACCGTGGTATTAAAATACAGTGATCTTTTTAGCTAGAACAAAGTCACAAGACTTTAATGGTTGTTAGTGGGAATTTGTGCCCATTCAACCATTGTGCTCAGACTTTAATGGTTGTTAGTGGGAATTTGTGCCCATTCAAAACAGTGTTTGTTCTTCATGGTCAAGAAAACCACAAGTGCGGTTCTGTACAGGCAACTGGAGTTTCTTAAACCCAAACAGAAAAGGGCTCCTCCTAAACATCCAGTGTTTCTGGGTGTCTTAGCACTGGCACTGGTCTCATCAAATATATATACCAAATACTAAGAAATGTAAGTATATTTTCCAAAGATTCAACTGTTCCCTCAACTGCATATGGTTGTCATATGATTTGTAATGAAAAACATGAGGAATTCATTCGTTTATTAGGTGCAACAATTGCTTTGCTATATTAACAGCCAACAAATAATAAGAACCAGGTGCTCGAGAATGTGAGGAAGCAGGTGGCCAAGCAGGCATGAGATGATGTGACTTTACCAAGAGGGTGGGTATATAAAGAAAAAGGAAAAATTAACGGACCTAGTACAGAACTCTGAGGGACTCAGTGTGACAAATATGCAATAACAGTGGCTTCTGGAGGAGAACAATTTTATTTTTAGGTTGCTGTATACAGTTTAAGAAGGCATGGGAGAATGTGCTTTACCAAGAGGGTGGGTATATAAGGAGAAAGGAAAAATTACCGGACCTAGTACAGAACCTTGAAGGACTTAGTGTGACAAATATGCAATAACAGTGGCTGGAGGGAAACGATTTTATTTTTAGATTGCTGTATACGGTTTAAGGTTTAAGAAGGCATGGGAGAATGTGACTACCAAAAGAGTGGGTATATAAGGAGAAAGGAAAAAATAACGGACCCTGAGGGTTTAGATTGCTGTATACTACAGTATATTACTGAACATTTTAAATGCCCTGGATCACTCACAAGACAAAAGTACTTCTCCTCCACCTCTTCCTCTCTGTTACAACAGATGTATTGGTTTGCCACATCCTTGCCCATTGATAGGCTTTCATCATGAGCTGAAGCGGGTTCTTTTTTGCACAGCAGCTTCTAAGCATATAGAAATGTACAGCTTGCTTGACTGTACACAGTGCTATCTATGTTCCAGCAAATTCTAATTCATAGCAGAACTACACAAAGTAACTGCAGGTGGAAATAAACAGATTTGGTTGGCTTGACACCAAGACCAAAACTGGAGGCACTGTGGTGTAGCAGGTAATGAGGGTGTCTGGGTGGGTTTTTTTGTGTACTCCAGATTTGTTCTACCATCCAAACCATGCAAAAGATGGACTGGGTACTCTAAATCCCCTGAACATTTCACAAAGTGCCCTGCAATAGATTGGTAACTGATTAAGAACTAGTTAATATACAGTAGATAAAGGAATGATATAGATCTATCCTGTAAGGGTCATCGTACCAATCGTTGGGTACAACCCTATTAAAACACAGTATTCTTATACACCATTTCAAGCAAGTGGTACTCTGGCATATCGCAACAGGAGCAGCACACTTCAGCACATCTGGTTTTTACTGCTGCATCTATTACACAAGTCCCTCAGTGGGAAGTCACCCCCCCCCCCCTTCCAAAGAGGAACACCTAAACAGGGATAAGAAGTAAGCCTGCCAAAAAAGGACTAGGACCTCAAACATTCCTGTCATCCAGGCCATGTTTTCATTACCCCAACAAATTTACACAGTTGTTAGTGATGGCCCGGGATTCCTCCTAAAGCACGGCCAACTCATAATAAACAGAGACCAGCTGACACCCTCAGACACCTGCACAAGTCTTCCTGACAGTGCAGGATTGTTCCTGGTGCGAGGTGGATGGTAAGGAGAGGGGGGGATATACCCAGAGAGCCTAAATGCTCCTTGTGAAAGAAGGTAACTGTACTGGCCCTTGTACCACCCTGATGCTCGCCTCTGTGATAAAACGAGTCCATGGAAAGTCCCCCCCAAAAGGGAAAAGCCTGTTTGCATTGGGCAGCTTTAGGATAGGAGCCAATTTGTCATTTTCCTTTGCTTAGCTCTGAGCTTCTAAGACTAGGATGTTTAACAGATTCATGGCTGAATGTACTCAAGTGAGGAGGTGCATGCTTGGCACTGCCGTTTTATTAAATACACTTAAATTGTTTAGGAATTGAGGGTAACAGTGAAATTTTTGCCCAACAGTCCATGGTTGTCGTTGTCTGATTCTTCTTTTTGTGACGCACCATACATTTTAAATACAGACAGATCTAGACTGCTGGCAGGCCAGTCAAGCATCCACTATGTGCCTACTTGTACAAACCATGCTGTTCTAGCACGATAGCACAAAATTAGGTCTGGCATTACCCTGCTCAAATAACCATGGACTTACAGTACCATAAAAAAGATAATCCTGAGGAACCCTGACAAATATGCAATAGCAGTGGCTACTGGAGGGGCACAATTGTATTTTTAGACTGCTGTATATGGTTTAAGAAGGCACAAGAAGGGATGGGAGAATGTGACTTTACCAAGAGGGTGGGTATATAAGAAAAAAGGAAAAATTAATAGACCGAGTACAGAACCCTGAGGAACCCTGACAAAAAAGCAATAGTAGTAGCTACTAGAGGGTAACAATTTTATTTTTAAAATGCTGTATATGGTCTAAGAACGCACGAAAAGGCATGGGAGTATGTGACTTTACCAAGAGCGTGGGTATATAAGAAAAAAGGAAAAGGAAAAATTAATAGACCAAGTACAGAACCCTGGGAAACCCTGACAAAAATGCAATAATAGTAGCTACTAGAGGGTAACAATTTTATTTTTTTAAATGCTGCATATGGTCTAAGAAGGCACGAGAAGGCATGGGAGAATGTGACTTTACGCATCTATGGTGGCTTTGCTCATTTGCCACGACTTATTGGCTTTTGCACCCTCAGTCTGGACTCTTAGGGGTCTGGAGGGTCTCTTTTGCCTTTGGCGCAGAGAACTTTGCATTGAAACATGGACTCATCTGACCACAGCATGAGTTTCTTGGTCTTTTGGTCCATCTGAGATGATCATGGGGCAAGATCATGTTACCAAACCTGTTACCAAATCACTTATTGTGGAACTTGACCTGCTTTTAGAGTCTGTCACAGGATATGCCTTTGCATCTGTGGTGGCTTTACTCATATGCTAGTCACCTATGCACCCCATATCATGACATATTGGCTTTTGCACCCTCGGTCTGGACTCTTAGGGGTCTGGAAGGTCTCTTTTGGTCTCTTTGCCTTTGACATATCTGACCACAGCACAAGTTTCTTGGTCTTTTGGGGCAAGGTCATGATACCCTCAACTGTTACCATCACTTATTATGGAACTTGACCTGCTTTTAAAGTCTGTTTTTACATTTAAATGTAAAAAGGAGACAGAACGGGACTTCAAACAGCTTTTTGTAGTTACAATCTACTACGACATCAAACACTGCAATTCTATTGTGTCATACTTTATTTCTTTGACACTTACGTTATAAGGGTGATGGTATCTGCAGATTCGAGCATTTTGATTCCTCTTTTTGGAATCATAAAGACTCTTGCCTTTTTCTTCCCACTGTAATACTCAACCCGAGAAGTCTTTTAAAGAAAGATGGGGGAGCGCAAAAGCCGCAGATAAGGTGGATCGCTCGGCCCCTGGGCAGCTGCGAACCCGATAGCATCTGTTTAAATGATATAAAAAGAAGCTCCTCGTCTTTTTAAGTCTGCGGCGCTGGTTATCTCGCTTTCATCCCACACGTGTAAGGGAATCCACAGATGGCCGGGGTTCAGACAGAAGTACGAATGTGATATCAGTGACTGAAGTCGTCGGGGGGGTGGCTTCACAGTAGAATTGTAACCCTCTTGCGCTGAGGTAAACAGACAAGCCATAACAAAGCTCCTATTCACAGCAGATGTTATTGGAAGTCATCCTTTCATCATCATCGACCAGACATAATAAGCGCTGAATGTTGTTTAAACTGCCGAGTGTGCTTACAGTTTTAAAGCTTTATCTGAATAAAAACATGTACATTCGATTTTTTTTACCAATCCTACCTTTAATGTAATCTTTTATACAATACGATTAAACCATAACATTAAAACCACCTCCTTGTTTTACACTCACTGTACATTTTATCAGCTCCACTTACCATATAGGAGCACTTTGTAGTTCTACAATTACTGACTGTAGTCTATCTGTTTCTCTACATACTGTTTAGCCCCCCCTTTCATGCTGTTCTTCAATGGTCAGGACCCCCACAAGACCACTACAGAGTAGGTATTATTTAGGACGTGGATCATTCTCAGCACTGCAGTGACACTGACATGGTGGTGGTGTGTTAGTGTGTGGTGTGCTGGTATGAGTGGATCAGACACAGCAGCGCTGATGGAGTTTATAAACACCTCACTGTCACTGCTGGACTGAGAATAGTCCACCAACCAAAAATATCCAGCCAACAGTGCCCCATGGGCAGCATCCTGTGACCACTGATGAAGGTCTAGAAGATGACCGACTCAAACAGCAGCAATAGATGAGTGGTCGTCTCTGACTTTACATCTACAAGGTGAACCAACTAGGTAGGAGTGTGTAATAGAGTGGACAGTGATTGGACACTGTATTTAAAAACTCCAGCAGCGCTGCTGTGTCTGATCCACTCATCCCAGCACAACACACACTAACACACGGTCCAGCCAAAGCCCAGACATAAAACTCTTAATCAAACATCTGAGAGACCTGAAGATGGCAGATCACAGATTCTTGCCATGGAATCTAACAGAGTTTGACAGGATCTGCCATTATAAATGGGATAAACTGCCTAAATCCATGTAATCAAAGCTTAAAGAAGTATCCAAAAGACTTGCAGCTGTAATTTATGTCACAACAATTACAAAATATTAAATAGTCTGTATGACTAAAGTTAAGACAATTGTGGGTTTTTTGCAAGTATGTTGTAAGAATTGACTAATCAAATATTATTTCTAATGTTTCCCAAGTCTCGAGTCTTAGACAAGTTCACTTAATAATTCCAGTCTGTTTTATGACACGACTCATGTTGTGCAGTTGTGCATGTCTTCCCTTTGTTTACTTTCTCATGTTAGCATATTGTGTTCAGGATTATTTATACAGCATGCCCTCCTTTCTTTCTGCTTGCAGTCCATCATTTTCATAAGGGACCACAATTCTCTTGGACAGGAAATATCTGGGTATATAGACTACTCCCACAGACTCGGTTCTGAGGACTTTGAACCGTATTTCAGCGGAAAGAAAAGGCTTCTGCCAAGGCCGACGGACTTAAGGTAGGAATATATCGTGCCCGCGGTGGCCTCCGCTGACTGGTGTTTATCCGGAGCTTGTCTTCCGATTGGTTGATTTATTACAGCTTGTAATAAACTTGAATATATAACACTAGAGACAGATGTTAGACAACGTATCTACTTGTAGTGAAAAGCACAAGGTGAATCTAACGGTAACAATTGACTACATAGTGCACATATAAGATTTACATTTACATTTTTAGCATTCGACTTAGTTATGACTGAACATGATTTTGAGCAATTGAGGGTTAAGGGCCTTGCTCAGGGGCCCAACAGTGGCAACTTGGCAGTGGTGGGGCTTGAACCGGCAACCTTCTGATCACTAGTCCAGTACCTTAACCACTGAGCTATCACTGCCCCATGATGATGATGTATTGCATGATGATGAAGCCTCAGGGTTAAGGTACTGGACTAGTAATCGAACGGTCGCTGGTTCAAACCCCACCACTGCCACGTTGCCGCTGTTGGGCCCTTAAGCAAGGCCCTTAATCCTTAATTGCTTAGACTGTATACTGTCACTGTAAGTCGCTTTGTATAAAAGCGTCTGCTAAACTGTAAGTGTAAACATAGTGCCTAGCGGTTAAGGTACTGGACTAGTAATCGAAAGGTCACTGGTTTAAACCCCACCACTGCCAGATTGCTCCTGTTGGGCCCTTGAGCAAGGACCTTAATCCTTAATTGCTTAGACTTCATATTGTCACTGTACTGTAAGTCGCTTTGCATAAAAGCATCTGCAAATCTGTAAATGTAAACATAGTGCCTAACGGTTCAGATATTGGACTAGAAATCGAAAGGTCGCTGGTTCAAACCCCACCACTGCCAGGTTTCTCCTGTTGGGCCCTTGAGCAAGGTTTTTAATCCTTAATTGCTTAGACTGTATACTGTCACTGTACTGTAAGTCACTTTGGATAAAAGCATCTGCAAATTTGTAAATGTAAACATAGTGCCTAACAGTTAAGGTACTGGACTAGTAATCGAAAGGTCACTGGTTCAAACCCCACTACTGCCACGTTTTTCCCTAGCTGTGAAGCATGGTGGAGTAAGTATTATGAATATTATGGGCGTGGCGATGCTGCTTGCTTCGTCTACTCTTTGCAAAACACAACAAAGGTGTGTTGAAGGATAGACACCATGAAAAAAACCTGGTATTATGGCAATGTTACTATATTTCAGGTTAAAGAAAATCATTGTCTTGCTGACTTGGGGTCTAGACAACATTTTATTATTGAGGAACAATGAATATTTTAATACTATTTTAGTATGGTAATTTTTAACTTAGGGTATTGCTGCTTATTTAATTAAATTAAACAAACAAGTTTTCTATCTGGTCCTGCAAGCAAATAACAAAAAAGACAAACAGTTTAAGCTGTTAACAGGTCTTTCTATAGTAAGGCGACGTCCACACCCGGGGTACCTCCGGATGCAAACACACTCGCTCGTACTCCCTGTTCCAAACAACGTACGCAAACGAATTAAACGCACTTTAGAATAAGCAGAAGTCCTCAACCCCCGCACCTCCTTCTCTTCCTCGATCTCCCTCTTCCTCTCATGGGAAAAATAACAGCCAGTGCTTGTGGTCGCCGCTAACATGGAGCAGATGAGTTCTTCCCATGCATATGTACAAACCCCACACCACACTTGAACTCTGTTTCTCTCATCACAAAGAAACTTGGCCACCAGTCGTGGACTAATTCAGACCCTTGGCAGGACCGGACAGATCGTGATGTTAATAAGGGACAAAATATAGAGCCAACGCGCGTATAATATGCCGTAATAAGGTATGGTCTTGTATATAAAGTAGTTATTATATACATTTGTGGTCAAAAGTCTGAGAATATAATACGTTGCTTAACATTACAAGTCATGTCGCAGCATAATTTAAATTAAAGGTCGAATCTGCAAACAATTGATCAGCCATAACATTAAAACCACCTCCTTGTTTCTACACTCAGCTCCACTTACCATATAGAAGCACTTTGTAGTTCTACAATTACTGACTGTAGTCCATCTGTTTCTCTACATACTTTTTTAACCTGCTTTCACCCTGTTCTTTCATGGTCAGGACCCCCACAGGACCACCACAGAGCAGGTATTATTTAGGTGGTGGATAATTCTCAGCACTGCAGTGACACTGACATGGTGGTGGTGTGTTAGTGTGTGTTGTGCTGGTATGAGTGGATCAGACACAGCAACCTCAGTGTCACTGCTGGACTGAGAATAGTCCACCAACCAAAAATATCCAGCCAACAGCACCCCATGGGTAGCGTCCTGTACCCACTGATGAAGGTCTAGAAGATGACCAACTCAAACAGCAGCAATAGATGAGCGACCGTCTCCGACTTTACATCTACAAGGTGGACTAACTAGGTAGAAGTGTCTTATAGAGTTGACAGTGTGTGGACACGGTATTTAAAAACTCTGAGAATGCTAAGAATGATCCACCACCTAAATAATACCTGCTCTGTGGGGGTCCTGACCATGAAAGACCAGGGTGAAAGCAGGTTAAAAAAGTATGTAGAGAAACAGATGGACTACAGTCAGTAATTGTAGAACTACAAAGTGCTTCTATATGGTAAGTGGAGCTGATAAAATGGACAGTGTAGAAACAAGGAGGTGGTTTTAATGTTATGGCTGATCAGTGTATATTACCCGAAGGCATTTGTGCTGCTGTTACAGATGTTTGTTTTTATCCAATAAGCAAGCATGGACCAACTATTGGTCACTATTGATAAAATGGACAGTATGTGTAGAAACAAGGTGGTGGTTTTAATGTTATTAGCCCCGACAGACCACTCTGATTTTTCCTTAAATCAGCATCTCTTCACGTATGGAAGTCATTACATTCCACTGTCTGCTAATAACGTAGTAATTAAATGATCAACTGAAGCAAAACCTATTTAACAAGAACTGTGGTCATTAACTGGAACTGGAATTAAAAATAACATCCCTACTTAAATAAATATAACTAAAATAACCAAGATGACCATAATTACCAGTGGAAAAGATGGAGAGTAATGGTTTCAAGTGAGGAAAACAGGGTACAGTTCAGGCCTATGTAAAGCGCCCAACACCTGATTGCCTAATAGTTAGATGGAGACCTGGAGACGCCTACGTGTGCGACTGTCCCATTTGACAATGTCCCTTGCCACACACTATCAATCAAGATGTGAATGGAGGACCACCAGATGAAGAACCTGCCATGGCTGGCCCAATCTCTAGACCTGAACCCATTAAAAACCTCAGTCATGGAGTATCCTGGAGTTTGAGGAAAGCAGTTGCAGAACCAAAGCCATTAAACCTCAATGAGCTTGAAGTATGACTGACATCATGGACTCATAAATACAGAGGCATTTGAGGTTCTGCCATGTGTGGTGAAAATTGGACATTCAAGCAAGACAATGACGGTGATCCCAAGCACACTTCCAAGCAAGTCAATCAAGGCTTGGTGAAGGAATCAGTCCTGGAATATCCTGGAGTTTGAGGAAAGCAGTTGCAGAACTAAAGCCATCAAACCTCAATGAGCTGGAAGCTTCTTCACAAGAAGAACAAGTGATCATCCACAGTCAGACATTCCAGCAAGACAGCGTCAATGATCCAAAGCATATTTCCAAGCAAGTCAACCAAGGGTTGGTTAAGGAATCAGTTCTGGAATATCCTGGAGTGTCCATAGAAAATCTTTGGTGGGGTTTGAGGAAAGCAGTTGCAGAACCAAAGCCATCAACCCTCAATAAGCTGCAAGCTTCTGCACAAGAAGAACAGAGGCTTGTTTGCAGTTACCGAAATCACTTATTAGAGGTCATCAATGCTGATTGATGTTCTACCAAGTACTGAAGCTGGGGGTTGGACACTCGTCAAGAAACCTAGATGTTCTACATTTCAACTCAAAACTGGCAGTCTTGACCATATGACTGGCATCATGGATTCTCAAAAACACTGAGGCATTTGAGGTTCTGCCTTCTGTGGTGATAATGGGACATTCCAGCAAGACAATGTCAATGAGGCCAAGCACACTTCCAAGCAAGTCAACCAAGGGTTGGTTAAGGAATCAGTCCTGGAATATCCAAGCAAAGCCATTAAACCTCACTGAGCTGGACGCTTCTGCACAAGAAGAACGAGTGAAGATTCCACAACAGGCGTCAGAAGCTTGTTAGCAGTTACTGAAATCACTTATAAGAGGTCATCAATGCTGATTGATGTTCTACCAAGTACTGAAGCTGAGGGTTGGACACTGGTCAGAAGACCTGAAGATAGACACTTGTCAGGAGACCTAGATGTTCTATTGTTCTATCTAATATTGTGTTGGTCCCCCTCTTTGCTGCCGAAACAGCCCTGACCCGTCGAGGCATGGACTTTACTAGACCCCTGAAGGTGTGCTGTGGTATCTAGCACCAAGATGTCATCAGCAGATCCTTTAACTCCTCTCCATGAAAAAGTATACATGGTCTGCAACAATGCTTAGGTATGTGCTACTTGTCAAAGTAACATCCACATGGATGACAGGACCCAAGGTTTTCCAGCAGAACGTCGCCCAAAGCATCACTCTACCTCCGCCGGCTCGCCTTTTCCCCATAGTGCAATCTGGTGCTACGTGTTCCCCAGGTAAGCGACGTACACGCACCCTGACGTCCATGTGATGTAAAAGAAAACGTGATTCATCACACCAGGCCACCTTCTTTGCTCCATTGCTCTGTGGTCCAGTTCCAAAGCTCACGTGCCCATTGTTGGCGCTTTCGAGGGTGGACAGGGGTCAGCATGGGCACCCTGACTGGTCTGCAGCTATGCAGCCCCATACGCAACAAACTGTGATGCACTGTGTATGCTGACACCTTTCTATCAGAACCAGCATTAACTTCTTCAGCAGTTTGAGCTACAGTAGCTCGTCTGTTGGATCGGACCACACGTGCATCAGTGAGTCTTGGCCGCCCATGACCCTGTCACCGATTTACCACTGTTCCTTCCTTGGACCACTCAAACTCATCCAAATCCTTACGCTTGCCCATTTTTCCTGCTTCTAACATCAACTTTGAGGATAAAATGTTCACTTGCTGCATAATATCTCCTCCCCCCACTAACAGGTGCCGTGATGAAGAGATAATCAGTTCACCCGTCATAATGTTGGCATAGATCTGTTATTAACTGTCAAGTCCAATTGCAAAGCAACATGGGTGTGGTACCACCTCCATGTGGGTGTTAAAAATGATGATGCTACTGGTTGACGTACCTTTAGGGACGAATAAAACATATGTCATTGTACATCCATATATCATCGCACCTCTGCAATCTAGCAGACCATTTCAACTCGAATATTTAAAGCCTCATGTTTTGTGTTAAAATATCTCACATCTGTCTTGCTGCTCTGACCCAAAAGTGAGTGGTTTACCAACGCATAAAAGTGGACAGGCCAAGAATGTTAATTGCTATATGGCATTTCAATATAAATAGACTCTGAAAATGCTGTCAACCCTTGTTTTGAGGAATAGGAAGTGAATCTCCAGTTGTAAGCTGTTCAGAATCATACAGAATACAGTATAATTGCATTTTCCATGCTGTCCCAACTTTTTCTGATTTGGGGTTGTATGTTAATATAATATTTTGTGACATTTTGGGTTGTGTTTCAAATGTATTTTAGATATATAATCAAATACACTAAAGCCTTGTATTCAATTTATAACGACTGTATCTCAAGACTTGAACTTTTGAAACATCATAGTGCACCAGATAACGTCTTAACACTATGGTCATTGAACCACTGACTAAGCGCCCAATCTATATATAAATATTTATTAAGTTGGTAGTGGTAAACAGTGCTAAGCCTGGGGCGTCAGCCAGTTTGGCATCTACATACAGTCAAGATTGGCGATTGCCTGGCAATGGATTAGTCCAAGGTGTGTTACTGCATTAGATCCAGTGATTCCAGAGAGACCAGACCCACCAAGACCCACAAGACTCCTGAGTAATAGATATGATGTGTCAAGGATGCCTTTATTCTGTTATGTCCACTGTCGGCTGTTAATTTGATTGGGGAAGTCAACATGTCCAACCAAGTTATTTAAAATTATAGATGTTTTTATGACTCTAATATTAACGGAGGCAACGTATCTCATGTTAAAAGCGAGTTTGCTTTGAACTATCCTCTGTCAGAGAGGTGTTAATGTCTTTCTTGATGCAGCGGCAGACTGTGTTATGTGACAACGTTCTTCTGAAGCACTCTTGAAGCCATGTGGTTATATTTATCAAACTATCATGACAGTTTCTCTAAGGTCACGCACATTCAACAGTGATTCCCGGCTTTGCCTTAAACGAAATGAGATCTTTTCACAATATTATGTACGGTAGATGGTGAAAGACTAAAGTATTTGCAATCTTGCATTGAGATTGGCAATTCTCTCCTGAAGTTTAGCACCACAACCCATCCTTGCTTGTAAAGACCGATCCTTTGGTGGATCCTACTGTTATACTTTTATACCCAATCATGATATGATTCCCTCACCTGTTCCCACACCAATTCACCTCTTATTATGGAATGCTTTGTTTTTCAGCTTCTACAACTGGAGGACGCAAGTGTCAGCCTCGAACGACAGTGCAAACTACCAGGTCATTGCTGAGAACACAACTGGTTTACTCTTTAAGAACAAAAGAGATCAGAAAATCATTAACGTTGACCCAACGGTAAGAATATTGTGTGTATTTTTTCTTGACTATTCAAGAGCTGGCTTGGGTAAAAGTACCATGGGTAAAATTGCCTTCCCTGGGGCGGATGGGATCTTCCATTCAAAATGTCACACAGCTAGAAATGTCTAACATTAATTGGAAGAGCATGACCAAGACTTCCAAGTATTACCCTGGCCCCCTACTTCCCCAGACTTGAACCTAATTGAGCATCTGTGGGACCACCTTGATGGTCGTGTTGGCTCTATGGATCCTCCCCTACGCCCCTTCGAGCATCTGTGGGATGCCCTGCAATCAGCATGGCTCCAGATACCTGTGACAACCTACCAGGACCTTATTGAGTCACTCCCAGCCTGCCTAGCTGCTGTCTGTGATGTATACGGCGGTTACTCTGGATATTAGCTGGTGGTCATAATAATGTGACTCAACTGTGTATAAAAGTCAATAAATAAAATATCACCGTCACCTGATATACTGTGAGGGGTAGGTTCCTCACGGGAGCGTAGAACTGCAGAAATACAGGGGTATGAGGAGTATTGTATATGTAGTACCTAGAAATCTGGGGAACCTTGGGGAACTTGAGACAATCCGCCAAGGGAATGGGTACCACCACCAAGTCTCAAAACTGTAATTGCAATCACATGTCCACCTGGCTTTCCAAAATCAATGAATCCATAATTCCAAAGGAAACTGGACAAAGTCACCGTCCAGTCACTAATTATCACTGGTATCCAGACAGCATCTCGTAAAAGTTGCTTCCCCCCACGACTCCCCACCGATCTCATGAAACGCAGGAGAACGTGCAGTGATTTCTGACCCAGCAAACCAAACCATTTTGGTTTCTTCGTTTCTGCACGCCGAGCACAGGCTATTTTAGTTGAGATGCAGCGCTGACGGCCGGCCGCTTTGAACGCTCGTTGAGGCCGAGACAGCAGAGCCGAATTGCGCCTGTGGTCGAGCACGCCCCGACCAGGCCGTCTATTAAAAAACACGGGGGTGGCTCGAAAACCCAGACACCAAAACCACCCGGGCACCCAGAAAACCGAGCCCGGCCCCTACCATGCATGACCTCATTGGCCGTTTGAATGCATTCCTGTTGGACTGAAAAAAATGTCTTATTAAATTTAAAATTGGTAAAATTGTTTTTTTCTAGTTGACGCAGTTTGCTCTTACCTCCCAAAAACATAATAAACATAAAGATAAATAAATAGATAAATAAATAAATAAACATAAAGATAAATAAATATATAAATACATAAATAAATAAATAAACAAACATCAAGATAAATAAATATATAAATATATAAATAAACAAAGATAAATAAATATATAAATAAACAAAGATAAATAAATATATAAATAAACATAAAGATAAATAAATTTATATAATAAATTAAAGATATAAATAAACATAATAAACATAAAACAATAAAACAAATATAAATAAATATATATAATAAATAAATAAATTATGACCACAATAAACATGAACATAAAACAAAATAAAACATAAAATATAAATAAATATAAAAGTAAATAAATATATAAATAAATATATATAATAAATATATAAATTATGACCACAATAAACATAAAACCTAATAAAACATAAATATGAATAAATATAAAAAAATAATAATATAATAATAATAATATAAAAATAAATAAATATATAATAAAATAATATAAAAATAAATAAATACATAAATATATATAAATAATAATAGATATATAAATAAATAAATAATAAATACATATAAAATATATATAATAAATATATATAAATACATATATAAAAAATTACATATATACATAAATAATAAATATATAAATAAAAAAAATAATATATAAAACAAAACATAAAACATAATAAAACAAATATAATAAATATATAAATAAATAAACATAAATATATAAATAAATATAAAAATTTATAATATATAAATATATATAAATAAATAATAAATAAACAAATAAACATAATACATATATAAATAAATAAATATATAACATAATAAACATGAACATAAAACATAAAACATAAATATGCTGTGTGCAGTATTTCAAGAATAGGCTCCAATCCAGCTGTGACCATAAACATAACGTGAAGAAAAAAAAAAAAAAAAAGAAATCGGCCAGCCCCTCTGCAAATTGTCTCAAGTTCCCCAAGATTCCCAAACTTCTCAGTACTCTTAGTACTGTTGCTTCTTTTTGGGTCTTCCAACCAAATATACATATTCAAGGGGTCTGTCTGGAAACCTAGTGATCTCTCTACATAGATGCATTTTACGTCATCCTTTGTACACTCCTGAGAAGAAGGCATGTCTAAATTCTTAGATTCCTTAAAATGCTCCTACTGAGGTGCCACATTACGAAAAGGTAATCAAAATGTCATACATTAGAAGGCAGCACGATGGCTTGTTTGCTTGCTTTCTCTTTATCAGTGTGAGGTAACAGTCGGCAAACAAGGTCCTTATTTGTTTTATCTGGACCTACGACATTTTAAAATTAAAAAGCTTTAAATCAAGTAAAAGCAAACTTGTGACGATTGAGAATTCAAAAAATAATGTATGATTTTAATCTACACAGGGTTTTGTACACAGGGTTCTTAACAATAGACAATAATCCATTATTAGGAACACCTATCTGCTATGTACTGTCATTTGTGGGTACACAATTACTGACTGTAGCTTATTAGCACTGTCACCTCACAGCAAGAAGGTGCTGGTTCAATCCCCAGGCGGGTCGGTCCGGGTCCTTTCTGTGCGGAGTTTGCATGTTCTCCCCGTGTCTGTGTGGGTTTCCTCCCACAGTCCAAAAACATACAGTTAGATTTATTGGAAACACTGAATTGCCCTATAGGTCCAGGGTGTTACTGTGTGCCTTGCGCCCATTGAAAAGATGGGATAGCCTCCAGCAACCACTCCCCACCCCGTGAGCTCATCTGTACGCTACGCTATCCTGTACCCTGTGCATTAATCTAATTGGACCCCCACTGAGCAGATGATCTGTGTGCTGTTCTGTGTATGTATGTGCAAGTGCACCAGGTGCAGCAGTGTTGTTGGGATTTGGCTCTTTATTATGAACACACACGATACTCGCGCGCTGGTGTTGGTGGACCGTTAGAGACCCAGTGTTTGTTCATCCATTCTGATCACAGGACGCTATGGGGACCCTTTTGATTGATGAATGGGGTACAGAGGGACACAGGCTACATTCAGTAATTTTATACCCACAAAGTATATCAGTATGGTAGGTGGAGCTTATAAAATAATAAATGAACATATGTGCCAGATAGGTGTTTCTAATAAAGTGCTCGATGAGTATATAATTGACAATCTTTTATAACTTCACAGGCGTCACCAGGCGACAACTCCTCCAGAAGTGCCCCTCAGTCGGATCTCTACGTCCATGTCGTTATCTTCGACCACAAAACCAGGAAAGCCTAAACCACTGCTCGAGCCCCCACACTGCAATTAAAGCCTAAGAGGCGGCCTCTAATTTTACACTAATAAAAAAAAAAAAGCTTTAGAACATCTGGATGTACGAGTCGATTCAGTTATGATCCGCTTCATCAACTTTTGGACTTTTTTATAGTTTATTGTCAACATTAATGCCCGAAACATCTGGATCAGCTGTTAATTATAGAGGTTATACAATCTATTAATGGAGAAGCACATATTTGGGTCAATCCATCTAAAGAAACATCTAAATGCATTGACGAATCCTTGGCTATCAGTCTTAGTGTTGCCAACTCCTCAGTAAGGAAAGTAGCTATTGGCTGTCCTAAAAGTCGCCAGAAGTCACTAAATGACATCATCGCCTAATTTGCATAAGGTCCATTTGCGTGTAATTGATGCTGTAGATGAGAAGAATAACGTCGTGGGAGAGACAAAAAGTGGACACCTAAAAAACACCCTAAATATGTTTAGAACTACAAATGAACGTTCTTCTGTTGATTCGTGGTTTGTTTTTCTTTTTTAAGACAACACTGAGCTACTCTGAGCAGGGTTGCCAGATTGTGACAGTAATTATCAGCCAAAATGCATGAAAAAACACCCAAAACACAGGCTAAGCAGATGATGTTTAGCATTTCACAAATAATAAACCAGTTAAACCATCATGACGTACAAATTAATTTCTTAAAATGTACAGATCAGTAATTATACATCATAAAGGACAAATTATTTTGCTTGCATGTCTTTGAAGTAGCCTACCAAGTTTGTAAAATGCATTATTTATGATGACACACAAACCTTTGCAAGTAAATAAAAATAAACTTGCAAGCAATGAAAGTTTAACCTCTCGTACATATAAACTCTCATATGTACTTGCTTACCTTCATATTCAACTCAAATCACTTGTCTAACATATGAATCAGTGTATTGATGGGTGTGGCAACAGTGTCTTGGACTGGAAAGAATAACCTGTCGATCAAACTTTTGACAACGGGTTGGATGTGGTGGGAGAAGGTAGACCTATTTATATTCCACCTGCTTTAGAAAGCAATAGTTTTTTTTTTATTTACATTTTAAGCCGCCAAAATGATTACAAACCAGCCCAAAATTTGTCCACCTGCCACACACTGCCTGTGTGTTTTTTCCTGCCAATTTCCAACAAAATCCGCCCATTTTGGTGGAAACCGCACAATCTGGCAACACTGACTGTGATACTGACCGCCCATGAGTGCTTTGGGACGGCGGAGGGGCTCACGGCAGGACCCGCTCCTTGCTGAGGACAGTAACTGCAGAACGATGTGTGTTTTCACGTTCGAGTCTCCAAAAGTCTCCAATAACACCAGAAAAAGTCGCTAGATTTGTCGCTAGTCGCTTTTTTGAAAAAAAGTTGCTAGAGGGGTCTGAATACTCGCTAAATATAGCGTCAAAGTCGCTAAGTTGGCAACACTGATCAGTCTGTAAGTCCATTATAAACAAGGGATATATCAAAAACTAAAAAGAATAAGAAACTGCAGCCATATTGCCTAGGTCAGGCCACTGGTAAGAATAGCCAATGTGTATGTGTATCAGATGTCACTCTGGGCTACAGAAGAAACCCTATGGAACGTCTCGTTGTTTTTTTGGTGTATAAAACCACATTAATCGGTTTCCTTTACACTATAAAGCCAAAAGTATTCGGACACCTGACCATGAGCTTGTTGGACATATCATAATACCACAAGCAGGATTAAAATATCTGATTATTTTAGCTAGAACAACAGCCACAGGACTTTGAAGTATGTCATCTGAACAGGCTGGGCACTGATCTTGGTCAAGAAAGCCTCCAGTTCATTCCAGAGCTGTTCGGTCAGGCTGGTTTGAGGGATCTGTTCAGGCCACTGAGATTCTTCAAACCGAGCATTTGTTCTCAGTTAAGAACAACTGGGGCACCACAGAGTGTCCAGGAGCTCAGTGAAGCCCTGAACCAGGTCTGAAAGGGGATATCCCAGGACACCATCCACCGTCTCATTAGGGGGCGTGCCCAGGAGTCGTCAAGAGAGCTTACAGGCACGTGGAGGCCACAAACACTACTGAGTTGCATCGAGTCGCGTGATGAGGTCGCAATGGTTTGATGATTGTGGATTCCATGAACGTTATACAAGAACATCAACATCACCATCAGCCTGAACTACAGACACCTGCCGTTAACACCAAATTCAGACCCTACTGGCATAAATTAAGACTCAGCAGACCGGGCAATGTAAACCGTTCGGCTTCACTGAGCCCGTTGCCCACCGTGCTGACAGGAATGAAAACCAAAGTGGTCGTAGCCAATCAATCCCAAGGTTCAGAACGCGATACCTGATCCTACAATACCTTCCTGTTCGTCAAGGTCGTGTAGAGTGTTTATTTAAGACACGCCAGCCTTCCTTTCTGCTTAAACCATTCTTGTCTGATGTCTTTCATCGACTCAGCGTTTCCACCCTCGGAGCTACCCCTGGCTGCGTGTTATTCTTTGTTGCTGATGGTTTTTGCACCGTTCTTCGTGAACTCTGGCTAGATCAGCTGTTTGACGTACTCAGACCAGCCTGTGAGACACTAACATTTACATTCCGGTTAAAGAATCTAATCAGATAAGAAGCTAAATGGATGGGAGACGTGAAAAAAAAAAAAAAGGAAACCCAAAGAATCCACCATCCAGCAATGACAGCCTTGCAGATCTTTGGTGTTCTAGTGGTCAGCTCCAGAAGCTGGATTGACCTGATGGGCACTTTTTTCATACCATACGGACAAGCTGCTCCCACAGCATCTCAAGAGTGTTGAAATCTTGATTGTGATTGTGTTGGACAATCAATTGCTAACACCAGCTATCTGCTCCTTTATCTGGGGTTTGCACAATTTGAAGCCAAGCTTTGGTTCACCATCACGTTTTAGTACCAAACCGTCTCCGATCCAGAGCCATCCACAGGTTATGACACCCAATTTCCCACTTGACAATACCAAAGCATCTCCAATTCTTCCACCATGGTTGACAGATAGCGTCATGCAGTACATGAGCAAATTCGTAATGCCCGAAGTAACCTCACTTGCAGGACTTCATGTGGTTCAGTAGCTCCTTTTCTGTTCTGGCCGTCTCATACACTCGCTCAGTGGTCATCATCTTCCTCTATGAGTTTTCTGATTGACTTTTCTTTCTTTAGTGCCCAGGCTTCACATCCAGGCTTAAACTCACAAGTGCTGATAGCTAGATACTTAGATCGCCCAATGAAGGCTAGCTTTATTGCTTTCTTAAACTGCACAATGATTTTTAAGGGGCTAAAAATGCAGATCAACCATTAAATGTAAAACATTAGGATTAGCTAACATAACATACTCTGCTACCGGTCGACTGGGCACCCCAAGTAGGAACAACTAAATTTGGCCACTAGTCTGCCGGGTAAAACAAGACAGAATAAAACATGGGGTGGGGTTTTCGACTCGGTTAGAAAGTGGAGGAACATGAACATCAGCGCATGACTCTCCATGCGAGAGACTGACCCTAGTGCGAATCCACCGAGGTAGGGCCGGATAAGAAAGGGTGTGTCGGGCAAATACAGACCCTCTTCGGACGTGATCGGGGTCCCCAGCAGGGGGAGATTTTTGTATGATTTAATGCATTGTGCTTCTGCGACGTGATTGGCTAATCTGATGATTACATAAATTATCAGGTGTCCATGTGTTCCCAATAAAGTGGTTGGTGAGTGTGTTGCACTTCTCCCCCCAAAAAACTATAAAATAACTCCAATTTCTATTACAAACGGAGACTTTTTCTGCCTCGCCAGAGTCTGAGAGACATACCCCGGTGAGGGGGTTTCAGATCGTCGTCAGAGAGCCTGGTGTGTGTGGGACGCAACGCCTCATCCGGATCCGAATTCGCTCTACAGGATGTGTGTGCTCAGTGCTATTGAAACGTACAAAACGGAACTGAAAGCTCTTAAAGCCCCTGTAAGCCACTTCATTCAGCTCCTCATCCCAGATCCACGACTCTGTATCATACATTTTAACATTAATGACTTAACAACAATCTAAATTATTTATATAAGGACAACAATTTAGATAGTTTTGTAATGCTCCAATAAATTAAATGCATATATACACACTGATCAGCCATAACATTAAAACCACCTCCTTGTTCCTACACTCACTGTCCACTTTATCAGCTCCACTTACCATATAGAAGCACTTTGTAGTTCTACAATTACTGACTGTAGTCCATCTATTTCTCTGCATGCTTTGTTAACCCCATTTCATGCTGTTCTTCAATGGTCAGGACCCCACACAGGACCACTACAGAGCAGGTATTATTTAGGTGGTGGATCATTCTCAGCACTGCAGTGACACTGACATGGTGGTGGTGTGTTAGTGTGTGTTGTGCTGGTATGAGTGGATCAGACACAGCAGCGTTCCTGGAGTTTTTAAATACCGTGTCCACTCACTTTCCACTCTATTAGACACTCCTACCTAGTCGGTCCACCTTGTAGATGTAAAGTCAGAGACGATCGCTCATCTATTGCTGCTGTTTGAGTCGGTCATCTTGTAGACCTTCATCAGTGGTCACAGGATGCTGCATACGTAGCGCTGTTGGCTGGATGTTTTTGGTTGGTGGACGATTCTCAGTCCAGCAGGGACAGTGAGGTGTGTAAAACCTCCAGCAGCGCTGCTGTGCCTGATCCACTCATACCAGCACAACACACACTAACACACCACCACCATGTCAGTGTCAGTGTCAGTGCTGAGAATGATCCACCACCCAAATAATACCTGCTCTGTGGTGGTCCTGACCATTGAAGAACAGCATGAAAGGGGGCTAACAAAGCATGCAGAGAAAAAAGATGGACTACAGTCAGTAATTGTAGAACAACATATGTAACACATTATATATATATACAAGTACAAACATGGAACAAATAAGGTGCATGAATGAAACATAAATCAATTGCTTAAATTGTGCAAGTCACCATTGATTAAAAAAAAGCACCTGTTTCCCTTTGGTTGCCCCGTTAAGGGTCGCCACAGCAGATCATTCTGTTTTTTTACACCTGCCTCCTATTTATCCAGGCTTGGGACCTGCACTTAGGGTGCACTTATGTGTCCAAATGCCATAAGTACAAAGATAATGTAACAAAACCATGAATTTGACCAGGGGTGTGCAAACTTTTGCACAGATCTGCACTCTTCCATTTCTGCAGTTGAGCTGAACTACCTCCCTGCTCACACAAGCTTTATATATGTGCACCAGTCCAGCTTCACCTTCATATGAAAGCCGAGCACTGACGCGATTGGCTGCCTCCGCGCGCACAAAACCCGGAGAGCGCGCGCCAACCGTTCCACACACACACACACACGTGCGCGCGCGCTCATACATAGGCACGGAGTTCTGCAGTAGGGCGAACTTTAGGTTCCTGAACGCTGCTCGTTCGAGTCTCTCTCGTCTGATGCCCGAGCGCACAATTCTGCGCGTAAAGTGTTCGCGATAAAATGGATCTCCTGCTCGTTCTGCTGCTGGGATGGAGCTGTCTGTGTTGTGGATACTGCGCCATGCTGAAAGATCACCATCGTTCGACTGGAATAACGAAGGACTATGGGCACAGAGAAGTCGAGAGGAAGGAGTGGAAGAAAGCTGAGCAGGATACCGTGTCGGAACACATGCGGATGCTCTACAGCAGATACCTCAGTAACGCGTCCCCGCTGCGCGATGGAAACACGGTGCGCAGCTTTAAAGCACATATGGGTATGTTTGCACCATTATTGATTGCAGGCATTTAATTAGGAATGATCAACAGATATAAATGCACTAATTACATATTATTGTTATTGATGGAGTGATTGTAGTTTGACTAGGGTGAGCAGAAATCCACCTGCTGACCCAGCCCAGCTCTGCACACACGGTCACTGGCTTATTACCAAGGGTTTAGGAAACTGTGGGTATTGCAGAATACTTATATATGCATGTATACATTAACTGGGGATAGATAGATAGATAGATAGATAGATAGATAGATAGATAGATAGATAGATAGATAGATAGATAGATAGATAGATAGATAGATAGATAGATAGATAGATAGATAGATAGATAGATAGATAGATAGATAGATAGATAGATAGATAGATAGATAATTGGGGTATATGTAGTATATATATAGTATTCTGCAATACCTGCAATACCTCCAGTGTAATTATAACATGAAACACACATGTAATAAGTGCATTTTACTCCTATAAATAAATAAAATACCATATATGTTTATAAGTACATATATAAGTAAGTCATTTTTAATAATTAGGAGGGTCAGACCCCTCCAATCCCCTCATAATTCAAACCATGATTATATTAAACATGATAACATGAAACACACCTGCAACATGTGCATTTTACTCCTATAAAGAAATAAAATACTATATATGTTTATAAGTAATCCACAATACCACCAGTTTCATCCATAATTACTCAGCTGGGGCATAAACACCACTAACACCATACCTGTTATATCTGTTATCATTATATTCAAAGTGTGAATTATACTGTGACAACTGGGGGGATTGGTTTGGTTCAACTGCATATTGATTAAAGCTTATATCAGATAGTGTCTAGGTTAGATAGCACACACACAAACTTGTTTTTACCATATTTTTAATAATTAGGAGGGTCAGACCAAGTAATTCCCCCTGTAATTCGAACCATGGTTATATTAAACATGATAAAAATGGAATACACCTGCAATACGTGCATTTTACTCCTATAAAGAAATAAAATACTATATACGTTTATAACTAATCGGCAATACTTCCAGTTTCGTTCATAAATACTCAGCTGGGACATAAACACCACTAACAACATACCTGTTATATCTGTTATCATTATAGTCAAGGTGTAAATTGTAGAGTGACAACTGGGGGGGATTGGATTGGTTCAACTACATATTGATATTAAAGCTTATATCAGATAGTTAGATAGCACACACACACACAAACTTGTTTTTACCATATTTTTAATATTAAGGAGCGTCAGACCCCTCCCAATCCCCTCATAATTCGAACCATGATTATATGAAACATGATAACATGGAATACACCTGCAACACGTGCATTTTACTCCTATAAAGAAACTTTATAGGAAACTGGGGGTATTGGAGATTACTTATAAACATATATAGTATTTTATTTCTTTATAGGAGTAAAATGCACGTGTTGCAGGTGTATTCCATGTTATCATGTTTAATATAATCATGGTTCGAATTACAGGGGAATTACTTGGTCTGACCCTCCTAATTATTAAAAATATGGTAAAAACAATGTGTGTGTGTGTGTGTGTGTGTGTGTGTGTGCTATCTAACCTAGACACTATCTGATATAAGCTTTAATTAATATGTAGTTGAACCAAACCAATCCCCCCAGTTGTCACAGTATAATTCACACTTTGAATACAATGATAACAGATATAACAAGTATGGTGTTAGTGGTGTTTATGCCCAAGCTGGGTATTTATGGATGAAACTGGGGGTATTGTGGATTACTTACAAACATGCATAGTTTTTTATTTCTTTATAGGAGTAAAATGCACGTGTTGCAGGTGTATGTCATGTTATCATGTTTAATATAACCATGGTTCGAATTATGAAGGGATTGAGGGGTCTGACCCTCCTAATTATTAAAAATATGGTAAAAACAAGTGTGTGTGTGTGTGGGCCAACTAACTTAGACACTATCTGATATAAGCTTTAATCAATATGTAGTTGAACCAATTAAATTCCCCCAGTCGTCACGGTATAATTTACACCTTGACTATAATGATAACAGATATAACAGGTATGTTGTTAGTGGTGTTTATGCCCCAGCTGGGTATTTATGGATAAAACTGGGGGTATTGCAGATTACTTATAAACATATATGTATTTTCCTCCTAATTAACTTAATGACTAGCTGATATTAGGTTTAATCAATAGCCAGTTGACGCAATCTAATTCCCACCAGTTGTCACGGTATAATTCACACTTTGAATATAATCAATCAATCAATCAATCAATCTCCTCGGCTGCTCCCGTCAGGGGTCACCGGCGGATCGTGATCTGCATTATTGATTTGGCACAGTTTTTACGCCGGATGCCCTTCCCGACACGACCCTCCCTATTTTATCCGGGCTTGCACTACAATGCACTGGTTTGTGCATCTAGCGGCTGGGTACCTATAGGACAATTCAGTGTCTGATTGGGACTGTGGGAGGAAACCGGAGCACCTGAAGGAAACCCACGCAGACACGGAGAACATGCAAACTCCGCACAGAAAGGACCCGGACCGCCCCACCTGGGGATCGAAACCAGGACCTTCTTGCTGTGAGGCGACAGTGCTACCCACTTAGCCACCGTGCCGCCCACACTTTGAATATAACAACAACAGATATATTTATGGTATTTATGCCCTACATTGTAGAAAACAGCCATTACAGTTGATCTATGCTAATGTACCATCCAAGGAAACAGAACTTTCACCAAATGCTGTATTTAATACGTAAATATGTCGGTGCCAGACTTAATTACAGATGAAATGTCACCTTTTGGCTTTTGTTTTGCTTTAATTAATGCTAATTGACCACAATAACATCATGCGTTGTGTTGAAAGACGAGTTCTCTAATCGTATGATACAAATATCATATATATTGGTCTGTTTATATGGTGTTTTATTGAAATATTTAAAGCCCTGGCTACTTTAAACCAGTATGTAACCAAAAGTTATAAAATTATATAAAAAATTATATATCCTGTGGGTTGGTGGTGGCATAACTATTCAAATTAATGAGCTTTTTTTGCCAACTTGCTAACTGGCGCCACCTTAGTTTTGTTTCCACCTGTTTACAACAAACCAGAGATTCTCATTCTCATTTGACTAGATAGATTAGATACATTAAATTTATATTAAATTATTATTATTAATATTTAATAATACATGCGCATGTGTATGTGTATGTATTAACGTGAACCATGCAGCGTTCCATACAGCCCTGTTTAATGTAGCACCTCAAGCTAGTGGATATTCGCTTGTATTTTTTATTTTTTTAATCTGACTGGTCAAATTAAAAATTAAAAATGTATGCAGGTAAGACATAATACCTTAAATTAGTCCGAGGGAGTTATGAAAAATAGAAAATCTGTAGGTTTATATTTAAAAAACAAAAAAAAAGTACGAAATATATTTGAGAACCCACATTAAAACACATTTTCACCGCTGTAAAATAACTAACTCAGCACAAAAGTTATGGTTTTGTGTTCTTTATATTATATCGATATTTTTAACTCACTCACATACTTTCTCACATTTATTTTGACATGTTCTCCACTAAGGAGGATGTTATTGCAGTCAGTTTTGCATCACTGATGCAAAAACCTACTACAGTGCCAATAGCTCCCTCTTGTGAAGAAACATCTGCACACTAAACATGAATGTGTGAGTTATGAGATGTCCAGGTCCATAAGGTACACAAGTACACTATATTGCCAAAAGTATTCACTCACCCATCCAAATCATTACATTCAGGTGTTTCAATCACTTCCATGGCCACAGGTGTATAAAACCGAGCATCTAGGCATGCAGACTGTTTCTACAAACATTAGTGAAAGAATGGGTCGCTCTCAGGGGCTCAGTGAATTCCAGCGTGGTACCGTGACAGGATGCCACCTGTGCAACAAGTCCAGTCATGAAATTTCCTCACTACTAAATATTCCACAGTCGACTGTCAGGAAGCGATTGGGAACGACAGCCACATAAAATGACAGGGCGGGGTCAGCGGATGCTGAGGCGCATAGTGCGCAGAGGTCGCTGACTTTCTCCAGAGTCGATCGCTACAGACCTCCAAACTTCATGTGGCCTTCAGATTAGATCAAGAACAGTGAGTAGAGAGCTTCATGGAATGGGTTTCCATGGCCGAGCAGGTGCATCCAAGCCTTACATCACCAAGCGCAATGCAAAGCGTCGGATGCGGTGGTGTGAAGCACGCCGCCACTGGACTCTAGAGCAGTGGAGACGTGTTCTCTGGAGTGACGAATCACGCTTCTCCATCTGGCGAATCACGATCCGATGGACGAGTCTGGGTTTGGTGGTTGCCAGGAGAACGGTACCTGTCTGACTGCATTGTGCCGAGTGTAAAGTTTGGTGGAGGGGGGATCATGGTGTGGAGTCGTTTTTCAGGAGTCGGGCTCGGCCCCTTAGTTCTAGTAAAAGGAACTCTTAATGCTTCAGCGTACCAAGAGATTTTGGACAGTTTCATGCTCCCAACTTTGTGGGAACAGTTTGGGGATGGCCCCTTCCTGTTCCAACATGACTGCCCACCAGTGCACAAAGCAAGGTCCATAAAGAGTCCTGACCTCGACCCGATATAACACCTTTGGGATGAATTAGAGCAGAGACTGCGAGCCAGGCTTTCTCGTCCAACGTCAGTGTCTGACCTCACAAATGCGCTTCTGGAAGAATGGCCAAAAATCCCCATGAACACACTCCTAAACCTTGTGGAAAGCCTTCCTGGAGGAGTTGAAGCTGTTATAGTTGCAAAGGGTGGGCCGACATCATATTAAACCCTATTGATTAAGAATGCGATGTCACTCAAGTTCATATGCGCGTGAAGGCAGATGAGCGAATACTTTTGTACCCCACAACTGGATACACTTCTGCCAACAATCTTCAGTCAGGGATCTCTAAATACATCCTTAAATACATGCAAAAGTCACAAAGCAGCTTTGCATTAAAAATAAGCCAGCCAAGACAGTAAAAGACGGTTTTGATTCAGCACCAGTGACAACTGATGCCCACCAGTACATAAAACCACCCTCCGCTCGTCCCTACAGTGGTACGCGAACACCTGTCTTGTAAATTAGTAACAAGTAAACTAAATAAAAACACTTTAAAAAGCCACAGCACTTAATTACAGGTTCCTTTTTTTTCCCCCCGACGTCAATCTCATGCCCTGCGTCTTCCCAGATTAAAGGGTATGAGATTGGCACCGTGTGCACGCTGGTTAAAGAAAGTATTGCTTCCAACAGACTGCATTCCAAACCACATACGAGTGTGTTAAATTAGTATAAATAGTACGCTGACATGTTATTTCGTTGAGTTCTGAGGCAGAAAACGACATACACCGATCAGCTCCGCTTACCATATAGAAGCACTTTGTAGTTCTACAAGTACTGACTGTAGTCCATGTGTTTCTCTACATACTTTTTTAGCCTGCTTTCACCCTGTTCTTCAATGGTCAGGACCCCCACAGGACCAGTACAGAGCAGGTATTATGTGGGTGGTGGATCATTCTTAGCACTGCAGTGACACTGACATGGTGGTGGTGTGTTAGCGTGTGTTGTGCTGGTATGAGTGGATCAGACACACTCACTGTCCACCTTGTAGACGTAAAGTCAGAGACGATCGCTCATCTATTGCTGCAGATTGAGTTGGTCATCTTCTAGACCTTCACCAGTGGTCACAGGACGGTGTCGGCTGGATGTTTTTGGTTGGTGTACTATTCTCAGTCCAGCAGTGACAGTGAGGTGTTTAAAAACTCCACTCATACCAGCACAACACACACTAACACACCACCACCATGTCAGTGTCACTGCAGTGCTGAGAATGATCCACTAAAGTGGGCGAACAAAGCATGCAGAGAAAAATATGGACTACAGTCAGTAATTGTAGAACTATTACACAAAGTGCTCCTATATGGTAAGTGGAGCTGATAACATGGACAGTGAGTGTAGAATCAAGGAGGTGGTTGATCGGTGTATGTGTATGCCAACAGCATATAAGGGTTCTAACCTAGGCAGCATGGGTGTATGTTCTTGTGCAGAGGGAACACTAAAGAACTTGGCTGAACCTTGAAGTCTGATGTTTCTTGAGCTTGGGTGGCACAGCAGTCGTTGAGTCTGCCACGAGTCTGACCAGCCTGATTGGACAGCCATAGAACATAGAAATTGGCTTTGTCTGAAGAAGGAAAGTCTAGACGGAGAGTCTCCTCCATGCTACTGTCTGGTCAAGGCACTCATGTGCAAAAAAAATAAAATACTGAGAGCATAGCATGTTCCTCCTGTTCCTCCAAGCTCCTCGTAAGCCGGCCGGTAAAAGAAGGAAGATGGACTGCACTTGTCCGGCCTTGGCATCCAGTAGTAACAGTAACTTTTCTGTTTCTATCTAGGCACCATCAACAACAAGCATCTTCAGATCTTTAACCTGACGTCGCTAACGAAGTCAGAGGACGTTCTCTCAGCGACGCTGCACTACTACGTCGGAGACCTGCACAACAGCACTCGGAGATGCTTACGATTCAAGACCTGCGCTCGCCACGGCCTCAGACGACACGTCTCAGTTCGTCTGAGGATCTGGAGCTTCAACTCTGCGGAGAATAAAACGAGAACCCTCGATCACTTCTCCGTTAACGTCTCCTCGATGTACCGGGACTTAATATCATGGCAGTGGAGAGACATCACCCGCGTGGTCAACCAAGCCAAGCGTAATAATGAGCTTCTAATCGGGATCTCTATCGATTCGCAAGGACAACAACCTTGGACGAAGACGTTCCCAGACCGCCACCCGTACATCCTGGTTTACGCCAACGACTCTGCGATCTCGGAGTCCGAAAGCGTCGTGTCCACCCTGCAGAGACACAAAGGCGGTTTAGTGCCCGGACTACAGAAACTCGGACTGCGCGACCCCAACCATAACCGTAACCATAACGGCTCCGCGCCGCACAGGACGAAGCGCTCGGCCAGTATCCTCCTACCCCTGCAGAACAACGAGCTCCCGGGCCCCGAGTACCCCTACGAAATCCACACCTGGGACGAAACCAGCCCGTACGACCCCGTCGAGAACAAGCCGGGCAAACGGCCGCGCAAGAAACCTCGCAAGAACCCGCGAGACAAGAATCCACTCTTGCAGTTTGACGAGCAGACCATAAAGAAAGCTCGGAAGAAGCAGTGGATCGAGCCGAAGAACTGCGCCCGCAGATATCTGAAGGTCGACTTCGCAGACATCGGCTGGAGCGAATGGATTATCTCTCCCAAGTCTTTCGATGCCTATTACTGCTCCGGGTCCTGTCAGTTTCCTATGCCGAAGGTAGGTCATATATTTTGGGTCACACGGTTCTTTTACTTTGCTTTTTAGCATGAATACAATTAATTTGTTTTAAATTAGGTGATTGTTGCAGACATCCCAAGGCCCCCAGAAGTTCCGGGAGTCTTCCGCATATACATAGAGGCTCCCTGATGCCCGCAAGTCAGATAAAATCTCCCGGAATCTAGAACGAGCGGCCAAGAGCGACACAAACGCGCACGCAGGCGACACAAACTTTTTTCCCCGATCGCGTATTAAATCCGTAATCTGATATACAATCTAGCGCACTGTGTAGGGAACATAAATCAATTGTCTAACATACTGTCTAGTGCACTATGTAGGGAACATAAATCCGTGATCTGATGTACAATTTAGTGCACTATGTAAGGAACATAATTAATTATCTAGTTATACTTTCTAGTGCACTATGTAGTGAACATGAATGCGTTATCTAATTCATAATCTAGTGCACTACGTAGGGAACATAGATCCGTGATCTGATATGCAATCTAGTGCACTGTGTAGGGAACATAAACCAATTGTCTAATTCACCATCTAGAGCACTACGTAGGAAACATAAATTCATATCTAAAATACTATCTAGTGCACTATGTAGGGAACATAAATCCGTTATCTGATATACAATTTAGTGCACTATGTAGGGAAAATAAATCCGTTAACTAATGCGCTACCTAAAGCATTATGTAAGAAACATAAGTCTATTGTCTAGTACACCATCTAGTGCACTACGTAGGAAACATAAATTCATATCTAAAATACTATCTAGTGCACTAAGTAAGGAACATAAATTCTTTTTTTCATATACAATCTAGTGCACTATGTAGGGAACATAAATCTATTATCTTTCACACTATCTAGTGCACTATGTAGTTTACATTAATGTGTTTGTGACGCGAACAGTTAGCTTAGTAGCTCAGTAGCAACCCCTAAAAGGTCTGTTATCACCCATATCCTTTGGTGTGTGCGAGAGGTTTTTTAGATTTTTTTTTTTTGGGCTTGGGGAGTCGGGGTCGAGGTCCCGGGGTCCGGGGGTACCTCCCTGAAATGAGTTTTTGCAACTTGGGATGTCTGCTGTGGTGCTATTTGGATACAGACTATCCAAAGCAAAGACTCGCCAAGCAAAACCGCCACATACTTACATACAAACGGAGAATTGTCGCCACCCAGTGGTCAGATAATGTAAATGCACGTTGCACCTTTTAAACAGACTTGGACCATCAGGACAGGAATCAAGCAAGAAATAGTAATAATAACAGCTTTAATTACACAATTAATGAGAAAATTGTGTAATTAAAGCTATTTGAGCATTTAAGAGTGTATTAAACAGACCTTACACACATATTCTACCTCCTTACAGAATGTATGGCATAATTTAAGGTAATACACCAATTTAATTAAATTATACTAAATGTATAGACAAGTTGTGGTCAGATACAGACATTTAGATGCTTCTTTTTTTTTTTTACTGAAAATCTGCCTTAGCACAGAAAACTTAACCCTTTCAGAATTGTTATATGACAACAATAAAAATGCTCTGTGGTTCAAAAATATTTCACCTTTTTATAATTAGTAAGGACTACAGGAGCTGGTGTGTCACATAAAGGCTGTAAAGGAATATATAATGCTGATAAATGCAACAATAAGTACTGGAGATTATGAGACATAGGAATATAGAAGACAGGAACAAGTAAACTTAGTTTAGTATCAAATACTGTAGCTCAACATGGACGGCAGTAATAGTCAAATTGACAAGGATATGAGTTAGCACCATCAACAAGCTACGATTGATGAAAGCCTAGGACTGACCAGAGGCCATGTATGACTGTAAAGCCCTGACATTGAAGAAAGAATAAGAAAGACATCCAAAAATCGCTGAAAAGGAAGATGACAACCACTGAGCGAGCCACAAGTTACGTTACTTTAGACAGGTGATGAGGCGCATACATGACAACATTGTAGGCAGTGTTATGACGGGACCTGGACTGCCAAATAAATCCCACAAAACCCACTAAAATTCAGTACACCCACCCACCAGTACACCCTGGACCCCAATGCATAGCGTTTAGCAGATACATTTAAGGCAAAGTGACAATCCAAACAATTGAGCGTCAAGGTTCAGGTTTAAGGACACAGCAGTTGCAATCTGGCAGCCCAGAACTAGCAACTGTCTGATGGCTAGTGTGATATCTTAACCATAAGACCAGCTGATCTGTTCTGTTTTCAGAGTAAATAGAGCCTAGAACTCTAAACTCAAACTATGGAAGCATTACCTGTAAACGGTATTAACTGGCATTCATACTGTATATCAAAACAATAGAAAACCAGCAGTGCCCATGTTAAACCCGCAGAGACAAGCATGGATTAGCAACCAGGTAGCGCTGGTGTATGTCGTTTCTTACCAGAAAACAAAGAGTTACTAAAAGATTTGCTAATAACTTAACGCGTGTGAAGTAAGTATCATTCTACCTAAACATATCTGAATATTTATTGGATTTTAAGACTATGAAGTAGCCGCTAATTGTACAGTATGTAGCTATGCGAAGCAAACATTATGTAAAAAAACACAATTTAGAACGATTTTTACCTCAGAGTTTCATGCTCTTAAAGAAATTATATCAAGAAAATAAGAGATACTGGAGTGCTAACTAGCTTAGCCGCAATGCTATTGGACTGCAACAAAAAACTAACAATGGACGTATTTGTGGTAGCGCTAGTAATTGCTATTAGGTAGCCTTTAATTGTACAGTATACAGTATAAGCTAACTAGTTTGCAAACATTATTTAAAAAACACAATTTAACAAAACAGGAGTTACTGTAGTTAATAATTACCAGATGGTGCTAACTAGCTTAGCCTGAGGAAAAACTGCAGGGAAATGCTATTGCACTGGTACAAAAAGCTAACAATGTCTAGCTATTTAGCTAGATTAGCTAATAATCTAACACCTGTGAAGTAAGTATCATGCAAACTAATCATATCTGAATATTTATTGGATTTTAAGACTATTAAGTAGCTTCTAATTGTACAGTATATGAGCTAACAAGCTATGCAAAGCAAACATTATGTAAAAAAACATAATTTAGAAAGATTTTTACCTCAGTTTCATGCTCTTGGGGAAAATATATCAAGAAAATAGGAGTTACTGTAGTGCTTGCTAGCTTAGCCTCAATGCTACTGGACTGGAACAAAAAACTACAATGGACGTATTTGTGGTAGCGCGAGTAATCGCTATTAAGTAGCCTTTATTGTACAGTATATAAGTATATAAGAAAGAATTCAATCAACAAAATAGCTAACTAGCTCAGCTTGAGGACAAACTGCAGGGAAATGCTATTGGACTGGAACAAAAAGCTAACAATGGCTAACTTTTACATTCACAAACAAACGCCAAGGGTTAATTATGGACAGAAGCAGCTGGACTCCACTGAATTAAGACTATAATATGACACCAAGGTTTGCATTTGCTTTGTATAGGTGTATAGTACCCTGTATATGGCTTGGGTCTTGGGTTTGGACCACAGCAAAGAAGACACTGGTGGCTTACTGGTTCTGGACCAATACTGGACTATTTAAAGTCCCTGGTTCAAGGGCCGCTCAGGTGGCGCAGCGGTTAAAAACACACGCTGGAACCAGAGCTGGGATCTGGAATACATCGTATCGAATCTCAGCTCTGCCTGCCGGCTAAGGCTGAGCGGCCACATGAACAACGATTGGCCTGTTGTTCAGATATGGGCGAGACTAAGCCGGATGGGGGGTCTCTCTCATGACTGGTGCAATTACGACTTTGTTGGCTGATTGATGGCGCCTGAACAGAGATGAGAAATGAGTGCTCTCAGGGTGTGTCTCTCCGAACACAACTCGTCAAAGTGCAGGTGATAAAATGCATACGGCTGCTGCCCACGTGTCGGAGGGGGCGTGGGTTAGCTTCGTTCTCCTCAATCAGAGCAGGGATCAGGCATTGGTTAAATCGTTGAGGAACCTCCTTAACCATCAAGTCTTGACCAGTAAAATATTAAAATTGTACCTTTTATCCTTTTAGTCGCTGAAACCTTCCAACCACGCCACCATCCAGAGCATCGTCCGAGCAGTGGGCGTGATCCAGGGCATCCCGGAGCCATGCTGCGTCCCCGAGAAGATGTCCCCGCTCAGCATCCTGTTCCTCGACGAGGACAAGAACGTCGTCCTGAAGGTCTACCCCAACATGACAGTGGACTCCTGCGCCTGCAGATAATGCCTCGTTTTACTATCATCATATTTTTTTATAATTACCCAGCAGACCTTTCTGGATCTTTCTGGACGTCTCGCCCCGTCTGATTTCCGTTTTGCACTGGATGAGAGACTACACGGACGTAGCTGAGGGAAGACGATGCATTCAAGTCTGAATGGGTTTTCCTGAAGGAGACACTTGGTTCACTCAGTACAGAGACGCTAAAAAATCATCCACATTGTTGTTATTCTAGGGAATTGTGGGTAAGAACTTTTAAAGAGGCCTGTTTTTGTGCTTCAGTTCTGGTTGAACGAGCAGATTTTTTTTTTCCCCCAATTTTCTCCCCTAATCTAGTCGTGTCCAATTACCCTGATTGCGTCCTCTATACCGATTCGACCCTTCACCGCTGACTGAGGACGCCTCTCGACTGACATACGCCCCCATACAGTACAGACTGCATCATACACCGACGGGCACTGTGTACGGAGGGCCACACCCCCATCAGCATTATTCCTCAGCCCTGTGCAGTCGCACCAGTTATGAGGAACTAGGATCCGACTTTTTTACCCCTAAATCTATGGACAACAGCCAATCGTTGTTCATGCAGCCGCCCAGCCCAGTCGGAAAGGCAGAGCTGAGATTCGATACGATACGATACGACGTATTCAAAACCCCAACTCTGGTGTGCTAGCGTACTTTACCGCTACGCCACCTGAGCGGCCGACGAGCAGATTTATTACTATTATTATTTTTTGTGTTTGTGTGTCAAGGAACAGGAGGAATTTGTACGTTTGTTTCTTCGCTCTCACTATCATGTCGTTACTGCCACTTTTACTATACTTTAAGCGATTTACTTTTAATATTCATATACTGCTGCTATGTACTGTAAAAAAAGGTATATTATTATTATTCTAATTTGAAAATGTGGCTTTAATTATTATATGTGTTTAATACAGATTATAGCCTGACAGTTGACAAAAAGCAATATTTATTCTCTAGCCATGATGGGATAAGCAATAAAAATCAATAAGCAATTTATATTTTGTCATACGATACATTTGTAAAATCAACCCCAAATCAGAAAAAGTTGGGACAGTACGGAGAATGCAAATAAAATAAAATTATGTTTTATCTACTCAACTTCATTTCATTTGTGAATATCCTGTACAGTACCTCCATTCCTGCATTTCAGACCTGCAACACATTCCAAAAAACAGTTGGGACGGGGGCAATTTAGGGCTAGTAATGAGGTGAAAACCTAAATGATAATGTGATTCCAAACAGGTCATTATAATCATGGTTTGGAGTCTTTGATGAGCAAAGATGATCAGAGGATCTCCAGTTTGTCAACAAATTTGTGAGAAAATCATTAAATTGTTTAAAAACAATGAACCTGAAAGAAAGATTGGAAGGGATTTCTCCCTCTACAGTGCATAATATCATTAAACCATTCAAGGACTCAGTAGGAATTTCAGTGCATAAAGGAAAGGCCAAGGGCGCAGGATTAACCTGAATCCCTCGGACGGCACTGCATCAAGAACCACCACTCAGCAATAGCTGGTATAACCACATGGGTGAGGGATTAGTTTATCAAACCTTTATCAAGCTCTACAATACAGAGTTACATGCATAAATGCCACTTAAAACTTGACTGTGCAAAAAAAGAAGCCTCATGTTAACCATGTTCAGAAGCGGCATCGACTTCTCTGGGCTCTGAAGCATCTAGGATGGACCATCACACAGTGGAAACGTGTATTGTGGTCAGATGAATCAGCGTTCCAGGTCTTTTTTGGAAGAAATGGACCATCCAGACTGTTATCAGGAACAAGTCCAAAAGCCAGGGTCTGTCATGGTATAGGGCGTGTCAGTGCCCTCGGCAAAAGTGATTTACACTTCTGTGATGGCAGCATTATTGCAGAAAAGTACACTGAGATCTTAGAGCAACATGTGCTGCCTTCAAGGCTCACATTACAAAGGCATGGCTGCAAAAGAACAGGGTACGGGTACCGGATTGGCCTGCATGCAGTCCTGACCTGTCCCCAATAGCGTACGCGTGGAGGGTTTTGAAACGACGACCCTGTACTGTTGCAAGTACGGGACAAAATAAAACCCGCTTGGTCTTCTCGGTGCCAAAACGTCTTTTAAATGTGGTTAAAAGGAACGGCAACATTACATAAGTGGTAAATGCTGTACTGTCCCAACTTTTTTGGGAATGTGTTGCAGGCCTGAAATGCAGGAATGGATGTTTATTAATAAATAAAATGAAGTTGAGCTGATAAAACATGAAATATATATATCAGATTCATCCTGTCTGCAATCAAATAAGTCAAAGTCGATGTAAGAAACTCCATGCTGTCCCAACTTTTTCTGATTTGGGGTTGTAAAATGTAAATCTCAATTGGGAATTCAACCTGAGTATGTAGATTAATTATAATTCCAATTAAATTAGGGAATTTACACCCGATCCCTGGCACACCCAGAGAAAACCCACTCGTACAAAGGAGGACCATAAAAAAATCTATATTATTATTAGTAATGATTGATTTTTACTAGTCAATTATTCCCTTCCAGTAGCCATTTCATCCAGGGGTTTGGTACACACCCTATACTGACCCCCTGACACCTAGACGTGATTTAGAGCGGAGAAATTAAACACCACGTGTTTTAAGAACGTAAAAGGAAACCAAAGTCTCAGTGGAAACGTACACAGGACATTAGAGGACAGAACCCAGGTCCACAAAACCATGGATCCATATGGCACCCACACCTCACTGTGTTATCACGCCACCCAGGTTTTTTTTTCTACTAAAAATATATTTTGTAGTAAAAATGAAGATTTATTTTTGATTAAAGTGACATTTTATTGTGAAACTCTATTGTTGGCTCTATCGAATTAATAAATGAATAAATAAATAAATAAATAAATTGTGGAGTTTTTCTGGTGATCATTGATCACATTTTACCTGATTTTTAATATTAATTAAAACACTCACTGTCCATTTTATCAGCTCCACTTACCACATAGAAGCACCTTTGTAGTTCTACAATTACTGACTGTAGTCCATCTGTTTCTCTGCATGCTTTGTTAGCCCCCTTTCATGCTGGTGGATCATTCTCAGCACTGCAGTGACACTGACATGGTGCTGGTATGAGTAGATCAGACCTCACCGTCACTGCTGGACTGAGAATAGTCCACCAACCAAAAATATCCAGCCAACGGCGCCCTGTGGGCAGCGTCCTGTGACCACTGATGAAGGTCTACAAGATGACCGACTCAAACAGCAGCAATAGATGAGCGATCGTCTCCGTTTCTGACTTTACATCTACAAGGTGGACCAAGTAGGTAGGAGTGGACAGTGAGTGGACACGGTGTTTAAAAACTCCACTCACACCAGCACAACACACACTAACACACACTAACACACCACCACCATGTCAGTGTCACTGCAGTGCTGAGAATGATCCACCACATAATACCTGCTCTGTGGTGGTCCTGACTATTGAAGAACAGCATGTAATGGGGCTAACAAAGCATGCAGAGTAACAGATGGACTACAGTCAGTAATTGTAGAACTACAAAGTGCTTCTATATGGTAAGTGGAGCTGATAAAATGGACAGTGAGTGTAGAAACAATGAGGTGGTTTTAATGTTATGGCTGACTTACAATTATAACACAGTTTGAGCAATTTGGGGTTAAGGGCCTTGTCACCCCACCACATGTAAGATCACTTTATAACAGACCATCATTAAACTTATAACTTGTATATAAACAATCATTTCTCAATAACAACAGTCATTAGAGTTGCTTTGAATTGATCTAGAGAACTTCTGAGCAGCAAACATGGGAAATATCTCTAAACTGGATCACTCACCATGAATCCTCAACTTCTCAACGTGTGTAACCTGCTATCGGAAGGAGCAAACAGGTGAGTTGAATTGGTGGTGATGTCACTTCCAGGGGCGTGGCATATCCTAATTTCAAAAGCACATGGTCCACATGCTAATCCTATACAGATACAAGACTAGAGTCAGGTTTGTTCATACTACACATGGATTGAAGAGCAGTGACAAATTCACAGTTACAATCACAGCCCACAGGTTCTTTCTCACCCTTTGCTATGTAAAGTAAGGCACTATATAAATATAATATATAAATATATCCACACCCATTAAACTGTCAGATAATATAAATGATACAGTATATGTACTGTATGTGTATGTGTGTGTATATACAGTGTATCACAGAAGTGAGTACACCCCTCACATTTCTGCAGATATTTAAGTATATCTTTTCATGGGACAACACTGACAAAATGACACTTTGACACAATGAAAGGTAGTCTGTGTGCAGCTTATATAAAAGTGTAAATTTATTCTTCCCTCAAAATAACTCAATATACAGCCATTAATGTCTAAACCACCGGCAACAAAAGTGAGTACACCCCTTAGTGAAAGTTCCTGAAGTGTCAATATTTTGTGTGGCCACCATTATTTCCCAGAACTGCCTTAACTCTCCTGGGCATGGAGTTTACCAGAGCTTCACAGGTTGCCACTGGAATGCTTTTCCACTCCTCCATGACGACATCACGGAGCTGGCGGATATTCGAGACTTTGCGCTCCTCCACCTTCCGCTTGAGGATGCACCAAAGATGTTCTATTGGGTTTAGGTCTGGAGACATGCTTGGCCAGTCCATCACCTTTACCCTCAGCCTCTTCAATAAAGCAGTGGTCGTCTTAGAGGTGTGTTTGGGGTCATTATCATGCTGGAACACTGCCCTGCGACCCAGTTTCCGGAGGGAGGGGATCATGCTCTGCTTCAGTATTTCACAGTACATATTGGAGTTCATGTGTCCCTCAATTAAATGTAACTCCCCAACACCTGCTGCACTCATGCAGCCCCAGACCATGGCATTCCCACCACCATGCTTGATTGTAGGCATGACACACTTATCTTTGTACTCCTCACCTGATTGCCGCCACACATGCTTGAGACCATCTGAACCAAACAAATTAATCTTGGTCTCATCAGACCATAGGACATGGTTCCAGTAATCCATGTCCTTAGTTGACATGTCTTCAGCAAACTGTTTGCGGGCTTTCTTGTGTAGAGACTTCAGAAGAGGCTTCCTTCTGGGGTGACAGCCATGCAGACCAATTTGATGTAGTGTGCGGCGTATGGTCTGAGCACTGACAGGCTGACCCCCCACCTTTTCAATCACTGCAGCAATGCTGACAGCACTCCTGCGCCTATCTTTCAAAGACAGCAGTTGGATGTGACGCTGAGCACGTGCACTCAGCTTCTTTGGACGACCAACGCGAGGTCTGTTCTGAGTGGATCCTGCTCTTTTAAAACGCTGGATGATCTTGGCCACTGTGCTGCAGCTCAGTTTCAGGGTGTTGGCAATCTTCTTGTAGCCTTGGCCATCTTCATGTAGTGCAACAATTCGTCTTTTAAGATCCTCAGAGAGTTCTTTGCCATGAGGTGCCATGTTGGAACTTTCAGTGACCAGTATGAGAGAGTGTGAGAGCTGTACTACTAAATTGAACACACCTGCTCCCTATGCACACCTGAGACCTAGTAACACTAACGAGTCACATGACTTTTTGGAGGGAAAATGACAAGCAGTGCTCAATTTGGACATTTAGGGGTGTAGTCTCTTAGGGGTGTACTCACTTTTGTTGCCGGTGGTTTAGACATTAATGGCTGTATATTGAGTTATTTTGAGGGAAGAATAAATTTACAGTGTTATATAAGCTGCACACAGACTACTTTTCATTGTGTCAAAGTGTCATTTTGTCAGTGTTGTCCCATGAAAAGATATACTTAAATATCTGCAGAAATGTGAGGGGTGTACTCACTTTTGTGATACACTGTATATATTCTTGTTTCTACACACACTGTCCATTTTATCAGCTCCACTTACCATATAGAAGCACTTTGTAGTTCTACAATTACTGACTGTAGTCCATCTGTTTCTCAGCATGCTTTTAAGCCCCCTTTCATGCTGTTCTTCAATGGTCAGGACCACTACAGAGCAGGTATTATTTAGGTGGTGGATCATTCTCAGCACTGCAGTGACACTGACATGGTGGTGGCATGAGTTTTTAAATACCGTGTCCACTCACTGTCCACTCTATTAGACACTCCTACCTACTTGGTCCACCTTGTAGATGTAAAGTCAGAGACGATCGCTCATCTATTGCTGCTGTTTGAGACGGTCATCTTGTAGACCTTCATCAGTGGTCACAGGACGCTGTTGGCTGGATATTTTTGGTTGGTGGACTATTCTCAGTCCAGCAGTGACAGTGAGGTGTTTACAAACTCCAGCAGCGCTGCTGTGTCTAATCCACTCATACCAGCACAACACACACTAACACACCACCACCATGTCAGTGTCACTGCAGTGCTGAGAATGAGCCACCACCCAAATAATACCTGCTCTGTAGAAACAAGGAGGTGGTTTTAATGTTATGGCTGATCGGTGTACATATAATATGGTAGTAACTGCAATTAGCCCAAGTCTTTCACCCACGGTTCCCTAGTTGAGAATTACTGGCCTAATAAACACGCCTTGACAACGACCATTGTAGATAATCAATGATAAACAATGTTATTCACTTTACCTGTCAGAGGCAGACCATGTGTATAAAAATTGCACTGAATAGTTTATAAGAACTCGTCAGATCAGCATCATTTCTGATATTTTTATAGATGCTGTTTGATAGATCAGATACATGATGAGTTGCGTATGAAGTCTACTATCTAGGCCAGCTTAAACAGCAGGGGAACTTCAGCAGCTCTGCAGGTCCGGATGGCCACGTGCTGTGTGTGCTCACCTGCGGAATGTCACCCGTCACCTCCCCATCACTGCCGCTCTGAAGCAGGTACCGATTTTATTTATGTAAAGTCTACAGTTCATACTGGAGCGAATAGAGTCTAGCTTGTTTACACCCATATGTTCATCTATGGTCCTAATGCACTACTTGGTGCAGCTCTCACTCTCATAGATGACTTAAATACACCACCCCCCAATCGCTTATCTTACAATATGAATCCATGACATACCAACATGGTCTTAAGTAGGTGAACATCGCAGCCTAATTGGTTTGATGGCGTCTCCATAAAGCCCATTGACATTTTCCATTTGGAGTTGGATGGTGACTCAAAGAGTGTTGGTGCCACACTGCTTGAGAGTCCTCGCCGGTCACCTTCCAAAAACGTGGACCGGATTCCCTGGATTGTCCAACATGTGAGCGAGATTACAAAGCTCTTAAAGTGTATTTAACTTTATTACATCACATACGATTCCACAAGCAAACTATGACAAAAGCCGACATAGTACTGATGAAATATAGATTTTATTAAATATGATTATAGCAATTACATATTAAATATAAAAGAAAGAAAAAAGGAAAGAAAAAGAAAGATAAAACAGTACAGAATTGGTCATCCAGATGTTCCGTCACTATTATCCATTGTAGAGGTTGAGGCTCAACAGAAAAGGGTTCATTCCGTCACCCTGTAGTCAAGTTCAAGCCCCGACAATAAAGCATTGATCAACAGCCACCACCGAGATGGAATGTGTGGTACGATCGATTCGCCGTCAAGGATGCATCTTCAAAACAACCACCATGCCTGGTAGAGCATTGGTCGATCTCCACGTTTTTGGGTCTCCTAATCACACGACAGTCACCAATCTTTGCACGAGCTGTGTCTCATGTGCCCGGGCTGATCGACACCCCTGGTTGAGGGTGTGAACTGCTCTCGGCCATGCACGAGCTCACAGACGGCCAAGATCGGTCAGTGAGGCGTGATTAGTATAGGAGAAGAGAATGCCATCCGTTTCCCAAGAAGGCAAAGGCAGCGTGATCCTTTGGGCAACGTTCTTCTGGGAAACCTTGGGTCCTGCCATCCACGTGGATGTTACTTTGATACGTACCGCCTACCTAAGCATTGCTGCAGACCATGTTCACCCTTTCATGGAAACGCTATTCCAAGGATAATGCGCCCTGCCACAAAGCAAAAGTGCTTCAGGAACAGTTTGAGGAGCACAACAACGAGTTTGAGGTGTTGACTCCAAATTCCCCAGATTTCAAACCAATCGAGCATCTGTAGGATGTGCTGGACAAACAAGTCCGATCCATGGAGGCCCCACCTCGCAACTTAAAGGATCTGCTGCTGACATCTTGGTGCCAGATACCATAGCACACCTTCAGGGGTCTAGTGGAGTCCATGAGTCAACGGGTCAGGGCTGTTTTGGCAGCAAAAGCGGGACCAAGACAATATTAGGAAGGTGGTCATAATGCTATGCCTTACTTTATGACACATGAATCACAGCTCAGAGAAAGTAAACCAAAGGGAGTAGAATATTGTCCCAAATGGCCTAAATAATGCAGGCCTATAAGAACGATAGTCCCCGTCCATATTAATAACCTTAATGAGCGTTCATGTTTCTATTGGAAACACGGCAGATTAGGAACGATTTCAGGATCTCTAAATATCTTTAAAAATAATAAACAGCGGCCGCTCAGGTGGCACAGCGGTAAAAACACACGCTGGAACCAGAGCTGGGATCTCGAATACATCGTATCGAATCTCAGCTCTGCCTACCGGCTGAGGCCGAGTGGCCACATGAACAACGATTGGCCTTTTGTTCAGATATGCGCGGGACTAAGCCGGATAGGGTCTCTCTCTCACATGACTGGTGCAATTACGACCTCTGCTGGCTGATTGATGGCGCCTGCACAGAGATGAGAAACGAGTGCTGTCAGGGTGTGTGTCCCTGTACACAACGCTGAGCTGCACTGCAACAGGTCAACGTGCAGGTGATAAAATGCATACGGCATGCTGCCCACGTGTCGGAGGGGGTGTGGGTTAGCTTCGTTCTCCTCAATCAGAGCAGGGATCAGGCATTGGTGGAGAGGAAGCGTGACGCATTCGGGCAACTGGACGCGCTAAAAAGGGAGTAAATGCGTAAAGAAAATATAAAAAAAAAAAAAAATAAATAAATATATATATATATATATATATATATATATATATATATATATATATATATATATATATATATATATATATATATATATAGTGTATCACAAAAGTGAGTACACCCCTCACATTTCTGCAGATATTTAAGTATATCTTTTCATGGGACAACACTGACAAAATGACACTTTGACACAATGAAAAGTAGTCTGTGTGCAGCTTATATAACAGTGTAAATTTATTCTTCCCTCAAAATAACTCAATATACAGCCATTAATGTCTAAACCACCGGCAACAAAAGTGAGTACACCCCTTAGTGAAAGTTCCTGAAGTGTCAATATTTTGTGTGGCCATCATTATTTCCCAGAACTGCCTTAACTCTCCTGGGCATGGAGTTTACCAGAGCTTCACAGGTTGCCACTGGAATGCTTTTCCACTCCTCCATGACGACATCACGGAGCTGGCGGATATTCGAGACTTTGCGCTCCTCCACCTTCCACTTGAGGATGCCCCAAAGATGTTCTATTGGGTTTAGGTCTGGAGACATGCTTGGCCAGTCCATCACCTTTACCCTCAGCCTCTTTAATAAAGCAGTGGTCGTCTTAGAGGTGTGTTTGGGGTCATTATCATGCTGGAACACTGCCCTGCGACCCAGTTTCCGGAGGGAGGGGATCATGCTCTGCTTCAGTATTTCACAGTACATATTGGAGTTCATGTGTCCCTCAATGAAATGTAACTCCCCAACACCTGCTGCACTCATGCAGCCCCAGACCATGGCATTCCCACCATCATGCTTGACTGTAGGCATGACACACTTATCTTTGTACTCCTCACCTGATTGCCGCCACACATGCTTGAGACCATCTGAACCAAACAAATTAATCTTGGTCTCATCAGACCATAGGACATGGTTCCAGTAATCCATGTCCTTTGGTGACATGTCTTCAGCAAACTGTTTGCGGGCTTTCTTGTGTAGAGACTTCAGAAGAGGCTTCCTTCTGAGGTGACAGCCATGCAGACCAATTTGATGTAGTGTGCGGCGTATGGTCTGAGCACTGACAGGCTGACCCCCCACCTTTTCAATCTCTGCAGCAATGCTGACAGCACTCCTGCGCCTATCTTTCAAAGACAGCAGTTGGATGTGACGCTGAGCATGTGCACTCAGCTTCTTTGGACGACCAACGCGAGGTCTGTTCTGAGTGGACCCTGCTCTTTTAAAACGCTGGATGATCTTGGCCACTGTGCTGCAGCCCAGTTTCAGGGTGTTGGCAATCTTCTTGTAGCCTTGGCCATCTTCATTTAGCGCAACAATTCGTCTTTTAGGATCCTCAGAGAGTTCTTTGCCATGAGGTGCCATGTTGGAACTTTCAGTGACCAGTATGAGAGAGTGTGAGAGCTGTACTACTAAATTGAACACACCTGCTCCCTATGCACACCTGAGACCTAGTAACACTAACAAATCACATGACATTTTGGAGGGAAAATGACAAGCAGTGCTCAATTTGGACATTTAGGGGTGTAGTCTCTTAGGGGTGTACTCACTTTTGTTGCCGGTGGTTTAGACATTAATGGCTGTATATTGAGTTATTTTGAGGGAAGAATAAATTTACACTGTTATATAAGCTGCACACAGACTACTTTTCATTGTGTCAAAGTGTCATTTTGTCAGTGTTGTCCCATGAAAAGATATACTTAAATATCTGCAGAAATGTGAGGGGTGTACTCACTTTTGTGATACACTGTATATATATATATATATATATATATATATATATATATATATTAAACAGCAAGTTTATAAATAATTATAAATGATCATAAAGCTTATTAGAACTAGTTGATGGCTCAAGTGCATCTCAAAGCGCTCTCAAATCCCACAGTTTCTCAGCGAACATTTATAAATACACACATCTGAACGACGTTAACTGGAAGCCGAGCTCATCCTCTGCGGTCCAGCATTGAAGCCACCACTGAAATTCACACCCACGTTCGGTTAGCGAGTTCAAGAGTTCGGCACTCGGGTCCAATTCACCTCCTCGGTCGGCCGCAGTCGAAAGGTAAACATTACCTCTGGTTTCACATCATTCCCTTCACTGAGCAAAGCCTGTACCTCAAACACGATCAGATCTTTGATGGGAAGTTTGGCGAGAACACACTGGTCAGTTTTACCCAGCAATTAGGATCCAGCTGAGCACACAGACAGGTTATAAAAAGCAACCGACATCAACGACACCAACCGAACAACAATGGGTCAGCTTTTGTTTTTTGTTCATTCGTAAAAGCCACATCTGCATTCCCAGCTGGCATGTCCTCCTGCACAATGCCACCCACTGTAATGCCAGCTAAAATCTAACCCAGGCTTTGTGAAACTGTGTTTGTGGTTGGGGACGCAGGACGGTGGAGGAGTTCTGACCTTGTTTAAACAAAGTGGGAAGGACATGACAGGTTGTTAAAAGTCCATGTCCCAACCAGAAAGTTCATCGGGGGGGATCTCGTTCTCGGGCGGGTAGTGGTCGAAGTAACTGTGGTCCGTTGGTCCTTTCAACTAGAAAAACAGGCGAGAAATTCGGATTAAGGGGCGAGTATGTTACTGTTAATGGAAAAAGTAAATACAAATGATTATTCTGGTCAACCAAATATGTTACTCTATATATTTTGCAAGTCCTAAACATTAAACTTCACATTAAAATGACATTTTTCAGTTTTATTTGACCTTTTTGGTCTTTAACTCTTCCACCCAGTGCAGGTGCCCTCTTTTTTGACAACCAAAATACACTGATCAGCCATAACATTAAAACCACCTCCTTGTTTCTACACTCACTGTCCATTTTATCAGCTCCACTTACCATATAGAAGCACTTTGTAGTTCTACAATTACTGACTGTAGTCCATCTGTTTCTCTACATGCTTTGTTAGCCCCCTTTTATGCTGTTCTTCAATGGTCAGGACTCTCCCAGGACCACGATAGAGCAGGTATTATTTAGGTGGTGGATCATTCTCAGCACCGGAGTGACACTGACATGGTGGTGGTGTGTTAGTGTGTGTTGTGCTGGTATGAGTGGAGTTTTTAAATACCGTGTCCACTCACTGTCCACTCTATTAGACACTCCTACCTAGTCGGTCCACCTTGTAGATGTAAAGTCAGAGACGATCGCACATCTATTGCTGCTGTTTGAGTTGGTCATCTTGTAGACCTTCATTGGCTGGGTATTTCTGGTTGGTGGACTATTCTCAGTCTAGCAGTGGCAGTGAGGTGTTTAAAAACTCCAGCAGCACACTACAGTGCTGAGAATGATCCAACACCTAAATAAAACCTGCTTTATCATGGTCCTAGGAGAGTCCTGACCATTGAAGAACAGCATGAAAGGTGGCTAACAAAGCATGTAGAGAAACAGATGGACTACAGTCAGTAATTGTACTGTAGAACTACAAAGTGCTTCTATATGGTAAGTGGAGCTGATAATATGGACAGTGAGTGTAGAAACAAGGAGGTAGTTTTAATGTTATGGCTGATTTAGGGTAGCCTGTGAAAACATGTTACTGATACCTCTCTTTTTAGTGGGGAAGTCAAACTTCTGTCCCTCAGTCCACTCCAACTGAAACCAGTAAACCACCTAAACCGCAAGATAATCCACAGTAATCAGTTAATACCACTGGATCTTTACAGCATTCGTTTCATTACTAGCCCCCGATTCCCTAATAATAAGCAGTTTAAAAAGAAACAAGTGAATGTTTAGTCTGGGAGAACGAGGCCCCTGTTTGTTTGAACCAAGACAAGAGGGGGGGGGTGTTTACCAATACCGAAGCGTCTACTCAGCCTGAAGCTACACGCCGCAAATTAGATCAAGCTCCATATCGCCCATAAAGATCGAGATCCATCTGCGCGGCTTGATGCGCAAACCGGATTACGAATCCTCAGCACGGCGCATTGAATAATTGATAATGACGAGATAAAAACTATAAACCCGTACATCCTTTCCTTTGTGATTATCTGTGAAACTAATACGGTTTTAATAAATGGCTTTGAGAGTAAACGAGGGCTCACTACAACATTTTGCCTCATGATTAGTCATTAGTTGACCAAGTTCTATTTGCTATTTGTTATGCATATATATGTTTTTTTGCCTTAACATGCTGTTAAAATCAAAACCTACTCTTACTCACACTTTTAATGTCAGGTAGAGTCACGGTAGTCTTGAATTTTAATGGTTTTTGCACTTTTTTTAAACAGTTTAAACAGAAACAAACCTTAAATGGGTCCGAAATACACAGCCGAGTCACATTATTATGACCACGTCCTACTTTCGACAGCTGCCGCGAACTGGCGTGGTGGGTATATAAGGTGGAAGGCACTCTGAATCCATCCTTGCAGACCACGTACACCCATACATGCCGATTCATGCTGATTCTCTTTCCTGGGATGGATGGGATCTTCCAGCAAGACGATGCGACACGTCACACGGCTAGAATTGTCCAACATTGGGTTGGAAGAGCACGACCAAGTACTACCCTGACCCCCTAATTCCCCAGACTTGAACCCAATCGAGCATCTGTGGGAGCACCTCGATGGTCGTCTTGGCTCTATGGATCCTCCCCTACACCCCCTCCAGCAGCTGGATGCACTGCAGTCAGCATGGCTCCTCATACAGTACCTGTGCTGTGACGACCTACCAGGACCTTATTGAGTCACTCCCGGCCCGTCTAGCTGCTGTCTGTGCTGGTGGTCATAATGATGTGACACATAAAAGCATCAAATGCATATCGGACCACTATACAGCTTTTATATTGATTGGTGCATTTAAACCTGCATTTCCATGTGGATAATCTACATTTGGATACATTTCAGACATCTACGAATACTATTCGATTCCCTTAATGATTTAAAAATCTATTTATAATTAAAAAAAATCAATAAAATTAATCTTTAAATGTATGAATCATTACACTGGAAGTGTGTAAGGTCTTGAAGTTGAACTTAAAAAGCTCCTTTAAATTTAAATTCTTACATTTTTACTGCAGTTCACCTTTAACACCCTGAGCTTGTAAACATTAAGGCCAGTTTTAAAGTAACATACGCTGAGTAAGACTAATCGGGTCTAAAAATAAGGTCCAGTTCTACGTACATCAGATCATTTAAACTTTGAAGGACTGGGAGTCTGAAGTACAGAGAAAAAATAAGCTGTCAAATGTTGTAAGCAGATAAGAAACAACAGGCGACACAGAATGGAGGTTCCAAAGTCCAACACTTCCAAGGTTCCAAGGTGATGTGACTAGAGCAGTATAAAAGGAGGACCACTGTTTTTTTTCCCCCTTGTTCTTCTTCAGATATACCGCTGTAAGAACCCAGGATCGTGCCAATAAATGTATAATTAATATTCCACAACAGCTCTTTTCTCTCACCTGTGCTTCTTGATATCCGTTATTCCATTCTTCATATTCCCAAGTCGCTCTGAAGGATTTTGTCTACAAAGCAAATACAAAATATAATGTATAGTACAATTATTAAAGTTATTTTTGCATATTTCTGCTTGTTTGGAAGCTGGGGTTGGAGTTCAGAAGGTTAAGGGCCTCAAGAGACCAAACAACCCACAAACCTCCGAATGATTTTATACACATACTGTATATATTTTTTGAGTGATCTTACTTGCAGAGCTTTCGAATAAGGTCTCCAGGCCTCTTGGTAATCCTCTTTGGGAAGTCCATTTTTTCCATTCCTTTCAAGATGAAAGTATACGTGATCATCTGATCTGCACCAGTGAAGGGAGGGCTGTGGAAGAGGATACAGGAATATGTAATAATACGTGCACATGTATATGAAGCATAAATAAAAAGCATAAAATGCATCTTGGACCACCTAAATGGCTTTTCTAATGATATGTGCTTCATCCTTATGATTTAAGAATGTATTTATAATAAACAATTAGACCCCATTTACAATTAAACTACACTTGGCTGGTACAAACCTTCCAGTCAAAAGTTCAAAGATCAGGATTCCTAGTGACCAGAAGTCCACACTCAGCCCGTGGCCTTTATTCAGAATGATCTCGGGTGCGACGTACTCAGGGGTTCCACAAAACGTCCACGTCTTTTGGCCACACTTGATCATCTTGGCAAAACCAAAGTCAACCTGAGAGAGGAACCAAAAACAAACGTTGTCAGGAGCGCCAAGCGTCAATGCATCAACTTACCAATTGACAGCCATGGTATTTACTTCTATCTATATCCCTGTGGGGTTTTTTTTGGACAACCCCACATTGGACAGTGGTAGCCTAGTGAGTAGGGCTTTGGGCTATCAACTGAAAGGTTGGGAGTTCAAATCCCAGCTCTGCCATCCAGCCACTGTTGGGTCCTTGAGCAAGGCCCTTAACCCTCTCTGCTCTGACCCTAGCTTCCAAACAAGCTGGGATATGCAAAGTTGAGATGTACACTTGTATATGTATTTATGACAAATGAAAGCATCCTATTCCTATTCTAAATGTACCCATAGGGCACTTGGGTGGCACAGTAGTAAAGTATACTAGCCCACCAGTGCTGACATCTTGAGCTCGTGAGTGAACAGCGATTGGCTCGTCTGAGGGAGGGAGGGCCGTAGGGATCCCTCATAACTGCTGCAGTTACGACCTCTGCTGGCAGACCAATGGCAAAAAAAGGTGAAAAGAAGCGGTCGGCTACTGCATACATGTCGGACGGTAGCAAGTATACAAATCAGGTACTTGGATATGACTAAATGGGGAGGAAAATGCAGTGCACCAAAAAGTAAATAAATAAAATCAATGTACCCCTACACATTCCCAGCCATTAAAACATTGCCTACCAGTTTCACATATCCTTCCGAGTCCAGCATGAGGTTCTCGGGCTTTAGGTCCCTGTAGATGATTCCTTTTTTGTGGAGGTACTCGAATGCTTCGGTCACGCAGCCCACGCAGAATTTGGCTGTGTTTTCATCAAAACTTCCCCTAACATACAATGACAGGAAGCATTTATAAAGTAAAAATACAGTACATAGTGCTTGCTAAACCATATGATCACTCATAAGCATACCTGTCTCTTAGGAGACTCCAGACCTCTCCACCCAGGCAGGCCTCCAGGAGCATGTAAACATACTTGCTGTCCTTAAATGTGCGATACATTCTGAAAAACAAAGCGTGAGACACTTAATAAGACCAAGACTAATATCAGACACCTAAATATTGAGTTAATAAGAGCTGGCAGAGTTTAAACATGGAACATTTGGACATTCAGACACAAAAGTATTAGCAAGCTGATACTGGCCACCAAGACTGGCTGCATTTCATTTCATCCCAATCCTGTTGAATGGACATTCCGCTAGCACACCAACTCTGGGATCCGGAACGGTCAGAGTTCAAATCTCAGCTCTGCTACCAGTCGGCTGGGCGCCCACTAGCAGGCATGATTGGCAGTGCCTACAGCAGACAAAATTGCCTACTAAGTCTGCTAAGTGGGAAAAGACTGGACTCGAAAGGGGGTGGGAGGGCACCCCAGGTGGCGCAGTGGGATATTCCGCTAGCACACCAGTGCCGAGATTCTGAAATCCTCGGTTCGAAACTTGGTTCGGTCTGTGCCATCTAGCGAGTATAGTTGGCAGTGCCTACAGCAGACACGTTTCTGCTAGGGCGGGATGACTGGACTGTGTGGGTGGGGTCTTCAAACACTGTGTAAGGACCCCGATTAGCAGATAGAGGCACCTGTGCAGGGTGCATAGGTGAAAAAGGGTTACGCTAAGGGCTGCATGTGGGTCGGAGGAGGCGTGAGCAGCTATATACCCTCCTCGACTGCAATCAGGGATCCCCCAAGAGCGGAAGACAAATTGACTACGCTAAATTGGGAGAAAATGCATAAATAAAAATAGAAAAAAAAAAATCTATCAACAAAAAGGGGTGGGGTCTTTGATGCTGTGTTAGGACCCTAGCTAGTAGCCTAAGGTGCCTGTACAGAAGTGGAGGAGCACGAAGAGTAGGGCATGACATTAATCCACCAAAGCAAGAAGGGGTCGGTGGACTGCGAACACATCAGAGGGAGTGTGTGTCAGGCAAATATGCCCTAATCAGACACAATCAGGGTTAGGGTTAGGGTTAGGGTTAGGGTGCGGGTTAGGGTGCACTGTTTGCAGGGTTAGGGTTAGGGTGCACTGTTTGCAGGGTTAGGGTTAGGGTGCACTGTTTGCAGGGTTAGGGTTAGGGTGCACTGTTTGTCTATAAAGCCAGAGATCGTGTAGAATGAGGACTGGCATTGTCTTGCTAAAATAACCATCGACTGTCCAGGAAAAGATGTCGTATTAATAGCAGGCTCACTTAGGCTCACACTGGTATTTACTTATATCCAAGTCATCTCACAGAATCCCTGAATCTATCCACAATATCATGTACGGTAGATGGTGAAAGACCTAAATGATTAGATTTGAACATACTTCACAATGAACGGAGAACAGGTTTCACTGAGGATTCTCCTTTCCGAGTGAATGTGCTCCTCCTGTCTGTTGTCCACAATCTGACGCTTCTTGATGCACTTCAGGGCGAAGGTCACGTTCTCGTTCTTTACTTTAACCTACAGAGAACAAAGCATGTAGCCACAGATCGTTAAATTGTAACCAAGATCCTAACCCTGTGCCTTTTGTACTAACTACAAATCAAGGAGATAAAAAATTCTCTGAATTCTCTGCATCTTTTAATAATGTTATAAACTGTAAATGGTAAAATCCCCAAATTCCTCACAAACTGTAGAACTAACTTTCACCCTCAATTGCTTGCATTGTAACTGTTTACAATTATAAGTCATACTGTGAGTTCTAGACACCTCGCAGTCTTAAATTTATAGTGTTCCATTTTTTTTGGAATGCATTTCAGACATCAGCATAGGAATTTGCATGTATGTGCACAAAGCAAGGTCCCTAATTACATGGTTTGATTAGTTTGGTTTGAAGGAACTTTAGTGGACAGAGCACAGAACCCTGACTTCAACCCCTCCGAACACCTCAGGGATGAACTGGAACACCGATTGAGAGTCGGGCTTTCTTATCCAACACTTGTGCCTGACCTGACCTCACCAATGATCTTGAACTCTTGAGACACTCTAAAGTCTTGGGAAAAGCCTTCACAGAATATTAGAAGAACAGCTTGAAATGGTGGCAACTTCATAAGAACACCCATGGGTTTGGAATGAGGTGTCCAATAAGCTCATGGTTAGGTCTCCACATACTGTACCATTGGCTATTAATTAAGACTCACCAGTTCAACCCTGCCAAACCCTCCTACTCCTAAAGTAGCGACGATCTCCAGGTTCCTGAAGGAGACAGAGGATGCCAAGTCTTTCTCTCTGAGCTGGACCCGATCGTAGGACAAGGGCGAGCTGGGAGGAGTGCTACTTGCTGACCTCCTATGAAAACAAAACACATGATGGGTGATTTAAAGACGGCAATCAACAGGTCAGTAAATAAAGCTTTTCATTAAACTGTTAAAAAGGGAGGAATAATAAATAGTAATGATTACTAAGAACAAATGAGACGAACTGTTTGATATGACGAACAATGCTAAACGTGTAAAATACTAAATATTGTTCTACTAAAGCATTTATAACCAGTAATAACTGAGCCGATGCTCAGCAGCCCGAGCTGGATAATACAAGTTTAAAAGTAAAACCACCACACGTGAAGTAAATGCAGCTAAACATTAAAAGCGTCCACGTATATCTGAGTCAACTCAAGCCAAGCGCTGAGCAAAGCGGCTATTTGCACCGAGGGTCGCGGTGAGAATGAAGCGCAAAATGCTCCTCACGTGAATGCACTAAAGAAAGCAACAATGGCGAAACACGAGGAACGGAGTCGCCTTCTATGTCTTACCAGTAACATCTGTAACAACAGCACAAACGCTCACAGGTAATCTACACTCTCCGCCATCATGTTACTACTCTTTTTTATATATATATATATATATATATATATATATATATGCATTTTCTCCCCTTTTTCTCCTTTTTAGCGCTTCTAATTGCCCGATTGCAACACGCTTCCTCTTCACCAATGCCAATCCCTGCTCTGATTGAGGAGAACAAAGCTAACCCACGCCCCCGCCGACACGTGGGCAGCAGCCGTATGCATCTCATCACCTACACTTTGATGAGTGCAGTGCAGCTCAGCGTTGTGTACGGAGAGACACACCCCTAGTGCACTCTTCTCTCATCTCTGTGCAGGCGCAATCAATCAGCCAGCAGAGGTCGTAATTGCATTAGTTATGAGAGAGACCCCATCCAGGTTAATCCCGCCTATATCCGAATGACAGGCCAATCGTTGTCCATGTGGCTGCTCAGAGCCGAGATTCGATACGATGTACAGTATTCCAGATCCCAGCTCTGGTTCCAGTGTGTGTTTTTACCGCTGCGCCACCTGAGCGGCCACTACTCTTTACTTTGGTTGCGCAACGCCCACTGTTGATGATGCGCCAATGGCTCCCAAAAACTGGTAGAAACGTGGGCTGGTTCTCAAAAAACACCAAGAAACCCGAACAGAACCGGTTCTAGAACCAGAGTTCTTTTGGTGGAAAAGCACTACAAGAGAATGGATTGGTCCGAACGTTGAGCCATACAGTAAAAGGGTCTTGGTGGCTCAGTTATGCCGTGAGGGCATCTTACTGGCAAGGTTTGGCTCTACCTGGTCCACCTGATACAGCAACCCTTCTCTCTAAGGGGGCATTTTCATCCCCAGCACCACCATCATTAGGGGGTCAATGGTCAACACTTACTTAGCATTTCTTTTTTTGTCATCACGGGCTAAAGTCTCCACATAGCCCTGAAGGTATTTCTTCAGTTCATCGAAGGTCCCAACAGTCTGAGTAAACGTCCTGATACACGAAATCATGACGTTTATTAGAGACAGGATCAAAATGTACATTAATTAAATCAAACAAAATTGAATCGCGCTCTTACTCTCGGTCGATGACCAGGCATTCCACACCGTCCTCGTCTGCGATTATATTAGCTGACCTGACGTCATCGCTAGGAAGAAGAGGAAACGAATAATCAACGTATCGTCAGTGCTATCAAAAGCCTGCCTGAAATCAATCTTAATAAGGACGTCTATTAGCAGGATCGCTAATGTATGACGGAAATATCGAGAGATTACCTGATAAGCGCCTTCTCTCCGAAGTAATCGCCTTTCTCTAGAGTATTGATGAGCTGCGGTTCTTCGCGGCCCTTCGTGCTTTGGGTCACTTTGATCTGCAGAGACGATGAAAATATGACACGTAGAGAATAAAACGGCTAATGGACTGGACGATTTGTGAATTACTGTATGATCCATTATAATCAATGAGATCAATGAAATATAGAGCTGAATATGATAATATTCTACATCCTTGATGGGTCATACAACTCCTTCTGTAAAATGATCCACAGCTGACCCTCATGACCTAACAGGCTGCATTTTGGTGGCTACCGCTAATGGATTTATTCCCAACAAGCAAAGTGGCGACAGGCTGACGAGAAGCATAATTTCCGGCACTTTCCGCCCCTTAGAAAAAGAAGAAAAAAAACCAAACATCTATCCTCCCCCTCCAACTTAGGGTCCCACCGGGGGGATTCAGGACCACGTAGCTCATCATAAACACTTCCTGTTGCCTCCCGGTGGAGCGCCCTTTCTCTTAACCCCTCCGGTGTCGGGTTACCGATTTATCCCGACCCCCCACGGAAAAGATCGCACATTCTACGACAGCCTGAACGATCGTAGATGCCTTTTCAAATCAACGTATTCTTTTATTTGGCTAAAATTAGGTGTAGATATCATTGAAGTCAGCACAGAAGACTTTCTAGATCATTCTAGGTGGCTAGCTTGTTAGCATCATGGCCATGGCTCAGATGAAAGTTTTATGAGCTCCACTTACCATATGGAAGCACTTTGTAGTTCTACAATTACTGACTGTAGTCCATCTGTTTCTCAGTAAGGTGTTTAAGGTGTTCAAAAACTCCAGCAGCGCTGCTGTGATCCACTCATACCAGCACAACACACACTAACACACCACCACCATGTCACTGCCACTGCAGTGCTAAGAATGATCCACCACCTAAATAATACCTGCTCTGTGGTGGTCCTGTGGGGGTCCTGACCATTGAAGAACAGCATTAAAAGGGGATAACAAAGCATGCAGAGTAACAGATGGACTACAGTCAGTAATTGTAGAGCTACAAAGTGCTTTATATGGCTGATCGGTGTATCATCATCCTCATTCTCAACAGGTAATGTTACTTCTAACACAGTTTGAGAACCTCAGAAATAGCCAACATCTCAACTTTAATGTAAAGTATTAAAAACCATGGACGGCTGATATTACCTTTCCGTTGGCGATAATGTAGAAGGTGTTTCCTTCCTCGCCCTCCCTGATGACATAGTCGCCTTTGTCATAATACTCCTAATAGGGAAACACAAGGAAGATCTCGTTTAGTTATTGATTTCCCATCAGTCAGTGCCGCTTGTTCCTGTAGAGATATTCCCCAAAGGAGTGACCCGGAAGGCTGCGGTCTTTCAAATATACGTACTGCATGAAGTTATGCACTGAAGCCTGAAAAATGTCTATACGTAATTGTATTTAGAATTGGATTCCAGTAACGTGTAGTATGTTTGGGGTCTTTTCTTACAAAGAAAAACGTCCAACCCTGGCGACATCTTACAAAAACCTACATCAAGTCTACCAAAAGCATGTGGCGAAAAGTCTTATAGTCTGATGAGACCAAAGACGAATTGTTTGGCCATGATTCCAAAAGCCTTGATAGCCAGAAACCTTCATTCTGTCCAGTATGACTTCCGTTGCTGTAGTCATGATCCAGCCGTGCATTCTCTGGCCTGGAGAGGTTCTGGATCGCCAACAACCTCAATCGTTTGTCTGCAAGACGTTGTTTAATGATGCAGTGCCGTACTGTCAGCCTCTCGCAGTATGAAACAGCTGTTCGACTATTCGGTTCCGTTTGCTCCTGTTCTCTCGGGAGGTAATGTAATCAACTCCATTAGAACGCCTAAATAACAGAATTCTCAGATTCGACCCCTGGGACGTCCAGGGAATGTCCTTTAAGTGTTTTTCCAGAATGGGGGATTTAAATGGGGTCGACACAGAGCCGACAAAACTCACACTTGCTTCGGCACCGTGTGAGAAATAACATGAATCAGTTAGCAGCTGTGGGTCAGATATTTTTTCATATATTTATTTTTTTAATGGTACATATATTATATATTATATATATATAAAATATTTTTAAAAAATTCAAATCTCTCTATCATCGTTGGGTATAAAGGGAATATATATATTTATATATACAAAATATTTTTGTATATATATTTTTTTTATGTTTTATTTTAAATGTTTTCTATAAATGTATATATAAAAGATGTATATATATATATATATATATATATATATATATATATATATATATATATATATAAAATATTATACATATTATGTATTATACATTATATGTATAATATATTATACATATACATAATATATACATATTATATAATATATATACACATACATAATATGCATATATTTTTTTGTTATTTTTTGATGATGTAGTTCAGAAGTTTTTACCCAAAAAAGTAATGTCATGGTTTTATATTAAAAGAAATTATAAAATATTAATAATTTTTTTAAAAATTAAGTTTTTACCCCCAAAAAGTAGTTACTGTATTCTAAAAACTAAATAATTCAAAAAAATGTATTCTAATAACAAATAATAAATTAGTAATTATTTAAAAAAAACACTAATAAATATAAATCTAAATAATATTTAATAATAATAATTAATACATTTTCCCAAAAAAATCAAATATTAATTTACTAATGCACTCAATAAAATCTTAACTTAATAATAATAATTAGTGATGTTTACTTACAAATAAAAATATATTATATTATTTTTTGATGTATTTCAGAAGTTCTTACCCCCAAAAAGTAATGTTATTGTATTCTTAAAAACTAATTCTAAAGAAATGTATTCTAAAAAAAATATTTAAATTAATTTATTTTTATTAATTTATTGTTATTAATAAATAATAATAAATAATACATTTTCCAAATAATTCAAATATTAATTTACTAATGCATTCTGAATAGAATCTCAACTTTGAAGCACTTAAGTGACCATGTATTTGTATTTTTTTTTTTTTTTTTTTTAAGTAACGTTTACTTACAACCTCCAAGCAGTCGACGATCTTAGTCAGTTTATCTTCTGGCAGATTGGCCAAAAGTGACACACTGGAAAGAAAGAAATGTAATACAGTCAGTAACATCAGGCTCCAGGGGCACCGTACATTGTTTCCCAAACTGATCAAGTTTAATTTTATTAAGTTACTACACACGAATGGCCCTATTCGGTGGAATGGCCCATCACAGAAGATAAGTCATTAACGTCCTGGTTGGATCACCTTCTGAGGAAGTTCCGGTGCTGCTCGTGTCGTGCCTCGGCCGTCATTCGCATGATGTTGTGAAAGACCTCCCGGTCGAGAACCCATGTCCTGACGTTACTGGCCGCTGTGAACACAACAGAACAGCGGGTAAAGAAATGGCGGTTTATTATAGCTCATCAGCTTACAGGAAAACATATTGGGATTAAATGTGTGGTAAAAGTCGTATTATTGTCTGCTTGAGCTGAGTGTCGGTGACAAATGTGGGTACCTATCATCTATTGTCCATGATTCCTGAAGGGGCAGGAGAATCACATTGGTGATATGTGGCTATATGGTGGTGTGGATTGTGTCTCACCTCTGACGGACGCAGTCCTGGTACAGTTATATAAAATGGCTAATTCACCAAACGTCGTCCAGACTGCGATGGAAGTGAGAAGTCTGTTGTTCTGGTAGACGGACAGGTTACCATCTGTAGGGAGAAGAAACACTGAGAATATATATATATATATATATATATACTGTATATACTGTATATATATATATATATATATACACACACACAAAACACTAGTTGTTGGTTTGGCACAGACACTCAGATAGCCATGGAGAAAAAGTACATTGTTGCCGTGTGCAGCACGGACAGCAGCTAGACGGGCTGGGAGTGACTCAATGAGATCCTGGTAGGTAGTCACCTGGTAGGTATCTGGAGCCATGCTGATTGCAGTGCATCCACAGCTGCTGGAGGGGGCGTGACGGAGGATCCATAGAGCCAACACGACCATAGAGGTGGTCCCACAGATGCTCAATTGAGTTCAAGTCTGGGGAATTAGGAGGCCAGGGTAGTACTTGGAAGTCTTGGTTATGCTCTTCCAACCAATGTGGGACATCTCTAGACGTGTGACGTGTCGCACCGTCTTGCTGGAAGATCCCATCCAACCCAGGGAAGAGAATCAGCATGTATGGGTACACGTTGAATGCGCCCTCCACACCTTATATACCCTCCAAGCCCGCTCACAAGATGCTGCAGCCGTCAAAAGTAGGAAGTGGTCATAATAATGTGACTCAACAGTGTAAATAATTCAGGAACCACAGAAAGAAGGTTTTGCCATGGCCAAGGTTTAGCAGATGATTTATTTCCCTCATAGAAAACCCATGGGATGAGCTGAAGATGAGAGCCAACCAATTAGAAAACGCTATGTGGATTCTTACCTGCCAGCACAAACAGGTGATTCCCTGGCTCGCCCTGCTTGATGACGTACTCTCCTTGCTGATACGTTTTCTCGTACATACATTCCACCATGTCCTTCAGCTGCTGTCCTTCCAGCCTTTTCAGATATCGGTTCTTATTCAGAGCGTCTATCAGGAGCTTCTTTACGCTGTCGAAGCAAAATCAAACATTAATATTGTCAGATATGGAGTTAGGGTTTTGGATCATGTAGTCCTCATGAGCGAGGGTATCTCATCTCTGGGACTCCAGGGTGACTTATAGGCGTGCTTCCACAGTAAACATAAATAAGATATTATAGAAGGTTAGAAAGTGCATGTTAGTTCTCAGCCTAGGTGCTTAGTAAAGATGTGGGTCTTTAATCGTCTCCTAAAAATGGTGAGAGACTCAGATGTTCGAACAGAGAGGGGGGAAGTTTGTTCCACCTGTTTTCTGAAGCACTCCCAAGCCAATGTGGTATGACAATACATTCATATTCAACAGTGGTTTCTCCAGATTCCCTGAGGTGGGAACCTCGTTCCACCAGTTGGGTGCCAGTACAGAAAACAGCCTTGATGCTTGTCTTCCTTGAGTTCTGGATGGAGGATCAAGACGAGCGAGACTAGTGGCTAGGAGGATGCATGGTACACAGCGCAGGGTTTTATGATTTCTCTAAGCTAGCTAGGGGCTGGTCCATTTTTGGCTTTGTAGGCGAGCATCATCGTTTCAAACTGAATGTGGGCAGCCACAGGAAGCCATTTGTTCAAAAATGTGGTCTGTTTATTATGCCAGGTCTGTCAATCTGCTACAAAGCAATTGGGGTATGACTGTAGACCTTCCCTACCCTATTAAAAAAACTAACAAATTATGCTCTGTACAGACCCAGAATCAGCAATGTGGTCGAAATGTCCAAACTCACCAACCACTAGGAGGGTTGTCCAAATAATTGCACCTTTATGGTCAAATATGAACGCACACCAAATTTCAATGGCGATCTTGTGGCATGATCTTACCATAAGAAATCCCAGAATGCTAATTTTTATTAACTGTTTATCAGATAATGGTCAGACCATTCCATGGATTATGTGGACCAAAGTTCAAGGGCTTACATAGAATCTGTTGGTTAAGTTTATTAAAATACTATTATAATTAACTTGGATGAAGATCAAACCGCATTTTCTAAGCAGTTCGTGCATCAAGCTTTCGATTCCAAAGGGTCGACAAATTAAATCGGTACATCAGGACAGTTGGGCGATGCTAATTAACAAGCTAATTAGACAGCACTCCAGACCCTCTTCCTCAGTTATCAAACGCACCGGTTGGTCAATTGTGTATAATAGATAATGAACGACCGGTACGATCTAAAATAATGAGAGTTATAATAAAAAGGTCTGGGACGGTTGACATTATCATCTGAATCGATTATTTTAATTAATATAATAAATATTTAAAGGGGGACAGGGAGTAGGAGTCTGTGTACTGAGACCAAATACACAGACGGCTGGAACGTTTCAGGTTCTCAGATACTAGCGAAGCAATTCCCGTCAAGGTTGCTAAAATATAGAATCTGCTCTAGAATTATGAACATCCTTAGCGCAGAAGGCTGTCTTAACTAGTCATAACTAGCTTCATCTCATGCTAAAATTAATCTACCGTATACATTATCCATCTAGTTAGCCATCTATCTAGCTATCTATCTATCTAGTTAGCTAGCTAGCTATCTGTCTATCTATCTACCCATCCATCGATCTATCTAGTTAGCTACCTATCTGTCTATCTATGTAGTTAGTTAACTAGCTCTCCCTCTATCTATCTATCTATCTATCTATCTATCTATCTATCTATCTATCTATCTATCTATCTATCTATCTATCTATCTATCTATCTAACCATCTATGTAGTTAGCTAGCTCTCTATCTATCCATTTATCTAACTATCTAGTTAGCTAGCTCTCTCTAAATATAACCATCTATCTACTTAGCTAGCTTCTTATCTATCTAGGTAGCTAGCTCCCGATCTATCTATCTATCTATCTATCTATCTATCTATCTATCTATCTATCTATCTATCTATCTATCTATCTATCTATCTATCTATCTATCTATCTATCTATCTATCTATCTATCTATCTATCTATCTATCTATCTATCTACCCATCCATCCATCAATCTATCTTAGTTAGCTACCTATCTGTCTATCTATGTAGTTAGTTAACTAGCTCTCCCTCTATATATATATAACCATCTATTTAGTTAGCTATCCATCTATCTATCTATCTACTGTATCTATCTATCTATCTATCTATCTATCTATCTATCTATCTATCTATTCTATCTATCTAGCTCTCTATCTGTATAACCATCTATGTAGTTAGCTAGCTCTCTATCTATCCATTTATCTAACTATCTAGTTAGCTAGCGCTCTCTAAATATAACCATCTATCTACTTAGCTAGCTTCTTATCTATCTAGGTAGCTAGCTCCCGATCTATCTATCTATCTATCTATCTATCTATCTATCTATCTATCTATCTATCTATCTATCTATCTATCTATCTATCTATCTATCTATCTGGTTAGCTAACTCTATCTAATTAACTAGCTAGCTCGCTCTTTAGCAATATATCTAGTTAACTATTTATTCATTTATCTATCTATCTAGTTAGTTAGCTAACGCTCTATCTATATAACTATCTATCTACTTAGCTAGCTCCTCATCTATCTAGGTAGCTAGCTTTATCTCATGCTAAAATTAATTATGTAGAGAGATCACTGGGTTTTTGGACAGACCCAATGTCACTGGGACTTATATGGGATTTGTTTTTGGACAGGAGCCCAAGGAGATGCCCAGGATGGCAGGCATTGCATGATCACTCCCATTCAGTAAGCAGAGCCAATCAGCTCCTAGTTTTCAGGCCATCAATACTCGACTTGCATACTATCCTTCAAAGTGTAGGACAGACCTTACTATGTTCCTACCTTGGCTCTTTCCAAACCCGTGCACTCTCAAAGTAGAACTTGGGCATGATGCTCGAATCGTACGTCCTGGTCGACGGTTCTGCCGAAACGCCAGCCTTCGCTCCTTTCCTTTTGTTGAGCGTCTCCCGCAGCAGGCCGCTGAGCCGCCGATCGGCCTCGGTGGGCGAGCTCGCGAGCTCCGAATCTCCCCGGTTCTTCAGAGCCTCCTGGAGCTTGCCGAGTTGGAGACACTTGGTCCTCAGGGCATCGGAAATGTCCACGATGGTTTGGTTTTTCTTGGCCAGCTGCTCCTCCAGCTGTCTGATCTGCAGTTGCTGGGCGTTCAGTTCGTCGTCCTTCTTCTTCAGCTGGGACTCCAGTTCCTCCACCTTGGTCCTGAGGGGCGTCGGGCAGGCGCTCGGCTCGGCCGCGTGGTGCTTGGATTTCGCCGAGCCGTTGACGTGGATGAAGGGGTTCAGTTTGGCTGAGCCGTTTCCCATCGTGGCACTGGGTCAACATCAAGGGAAGTAATGGGAGACAAGAGGATGTTAATAACTTTAAAACCACCACCTTGTTTCTACACACATGGTCTATTTTATCAGCTCCACAGCTCCACATAGAAGCACTTTGTAGTTCGACAATTACTGACTGTAGTCCATCTGTTTCTCTACATACCTTTGTACCCTGCTTTTACCTTGTTCTTCAATGGTCAGGACCCCCACAGGACCACTACACAGCAGGTATTATCTAGGTGGTGGATCATTCTCAGTACTGCAGTGACACTGACATGGTGGTGGTGTGTTAGTGTGTGTTGTGCTGGTATGAGTGGATCAGATACAGCAACCTCACCGTCACTGCTGGACTGAGAATAGTCCACCAACCAAAAATATCCAGCCAACAGCACCCCATGGGTAGCGTCATGTGACCACTGATGAAGGTCTAGAAGATGACCGACTCAAACAGCAGCAATAGATGAGCGATCGTCTCTGACTTAACATCTACAAGGTGGACCAACTAGGTAGGAGTGTTTAATAGAGTGGACAGTGAGTGGACTCCACTCATACCAGCACAACACACACTAACACACCACCACCATGACAGTGTCACTGCAGTGCTGAGAATGACCCACCACCTAAATAATACCTGCTCTGTGGGGGTCCTGACCATTGAAATACAGGGTGAAAGGGCTAACAAAGCATGCAGAGAAACAGATATACTACAGTCAGTAATTGTAGAACTACAAAGTGCTTCTATATGGCAAGTAAGACCTGAACCTGAATATTATGATACTAGTACTCCCATTTGGGTCATTATTTGCGTGGTAGTACACGGGTGTGTGTCGTTTCTGATTCCACGCTGGCATTTGCTTACAACGGATCTCGGCTGTTTGATGGTAAAGGTTAGAGACGCTTTTATCCGTCTATTAATGAACCATCCCATCATCCACTAAATGTGAGATTGTTCTCTCTCTCTCTCTCTCTGTACAATCAATTATTCAGAACACACGATGCTGTTGAATAACTCCTTCGCCCCATGCGGTCAGAGCGTTGTAGGCACCGTGGTGTTTTTCCGGTGGGGCAGTTACTGGCGGAATCACATGACGTGTCTACGTTCGTAAAAGACCCCCGAGTACGCCTACTCTGAAGCTAATAAATGCGTCAGAACAATAATGCTCACAGTGTTCACCCTAAAGGACACGTGCCGCCAACACGCGGTCATGCAGATGGGTTTTGGTCAAAGGACTCTGCTGTTTGGTCAACTCAATTCATACGTCACTCTTTCGGTATGCTAAATAATTTCCTGTAGATTTTAACTGGATTCTCTCATTTATTTAAGAATCTTTTTAGTTAACCCATAACAGACAACCCAAGTTGCGAAAACTCATTTCAGGGAGGACCCCCCAAGCCCAAAAAAACCCTACTAACTACTAAGCTAACTGTTCGCGTCACAAACACATTAATGTGTACTACATAGTGCACTAGATAGTGTGAAAGATAATAGATTTATGTTCCCTACATAGTGCACTAGTTTGTATATTAGAAAAGAATTTATGTTCCTTACTTATGTTTCTTACATAATGCTTTAGGTAGCGTATTAGTTAACGGATTTAGGTTCCCTACATAGTGCACTAGATAGTGTGTTACATAATTAATAATGTTCCCTACATGGTGCACTAAATTGTATATCAGATCACGGATTTATGTTCCCTACATAGTGCACTAGACAGTATATTAGACAACTGATTTGTTCCCTACATAGTGCACTAGACAGTATATTAGACAAATGATTTATGTTCCCTACACAGTTCTAGATTCCGGGAGATTTTATCTGACTTGCGGGCATCAGGGAGCCGCTATGTATATGTGGGAGACTCCCGGAACTTCCGGGAGACTTGGGATGTCTGCCATAAGCAACAACCCTTTCTGCTTTATTTATTTTAAAAAAACTATACTGTAAAAATACCCAGGCAGTCATTTAGTGCCGTAAGATGGTACTAAAGTTGTAGCCTAGTGGTTAAGGCCTAGATCAAGGGTGTCCAATTCATCGATAACGCTGGTAGATCGCGCCTCATTCAAACAGGTCAACGTGATCAACATAAAATGTGGTCAATGTTTTTATAATTCACGGTTTGCTACCAAAGCTACACCTCATCCCTCCTAAAGCACTGCGAATCTAGAAAGTTTTCATTCATCGGTAGCCAGTTTGCACCATTTTTGCATTTTTCCTTTTGTAACCTACACACTTTTTACATTTTCAGCATTAAGCAGACGCTTTTATCCAAAGCGACTTACAGTACTGTGACAGTATACAGTCTAAGCAATTGAGGGTTAAGGGCCTTGCTCAAGGGCCCAACAGTGGCAACCTGGCAGTGCTGGGGCTTGAACCAGTGTTCTTCGATTACTAGTCCAGTACCTTAACCACTAGGCTACAACTGCCCCGTTTACCCTTAAACTCGATGTGTTCAGTTTGTTTTTAAAAAAATGTATTTATTTCATTTCAAACTAACAATGAACAGCCGCTTTGTTCAGCGCTCGGCTTGAGCGACGTGGTAATACGTGATAATCAGTGTGAATATGAGACGAATCTGCATTTGTGTGGAATAACCGTCAGGTCCAGTGTTACAGCTCTACATGTACAGTGTATCACAAAAGTGAGTACACCCCTCACATTTCTGCAGATATTTAAGTATATCTTTTCATGGGACAACACTGACAAAATGACACTTTGACACAATGAAAAGTAGTCTGTGTGCAGCTTATATAACAGTGTAAATTTATTCTTCCCTCAAAATAACTCAATATACAGCCATTAATGTCTAAACAGCCGGCAACAAAAGTGAGTACACCCCTAAGAGACTACACCCCTAAATGTCCAAATTGAGCACTGTTTGTCATTTTCCCTCCAAAATGTCATGTGATTTGTTAGTGTTACTAGGTCTCAGGTGTGCATAGGGAGCAGGTGTGTTCAATTTAGTAGTACAGCTCTCAAACTCTCTCATACTGGTCACTGAAAGTTCCAACATGGCACCTCATGGCAAAAAACTCTCTGAGGATCTTAAGAGACGAATTGTTGTGCTACATGAAGATGGCCAAGGCTACAAGAAGATTGCCAACACCCTGAAACTGAGCTGCAGCACAGTGGCCAAGATCATCCAGCGTTTTAAAAGAGCAGGGTCCACTCAAAACAGACCTCGCGTTGGTTGTCCAAAGAAGCTGAGGGCACGTGCTCAGCGTCACATCCAACTGCTGTCTTTGAAAGATAGGCGCAGGAGTGCTGTCAGCATTGCTGCAGAGATTGAAAAGGTGGGGGGTCAGCCTGTCAGTGCTCAGACCATACGCCGCACACTACATCAAATTGGTCTGCATGGCTGTCACCCCAGAAGGAAGCCTCTTCTGAAGTCTCTACACAAAAAAGCCCGCAAACAGTTTGCTGAAGACATGTCAACAAAGGACATGGATTACTGGAACCATGTCCTATGGTCTGATGAGACCAAGATTAATTTATTTGGTTCAGATGGTCTCAAGCATGTGTGGCGGCAATCAGGTGAGGAGTACAAAGATAAGTGTGTCATGCCTACAGTCAAGCATGGTGGTGGGAATGCCATGGTCTGGGGCTGCATGAGTGCAGCAGGTGTTGGGGAGTTACATTTCATTGAGGGACACATGAACTCCAATATGTACTGTGAAATACTGAAGCAGAGCATGATCCCCTCCCTCCGGAAACTGGGTCGCAGGGCAGTGTTCCAGCATGATAATGACCCCAAACACACCTCTAAGACGACCACTGCTTTATTGAAGAGGCTGAGGGTAAAGGTGATGGACTGGCCAAGCATGTCTCCAGACCTAAACCCAATAGAACATCTTTGGGGCATCCTCAAGCGGAAGGTGGAGGAGCGCAAAGTCTCGAATATCCGCCAGCTCCGTGATGTCGTCATGGAGGAGTGGAAAAGCATTCCAGTGGCAACCTGTGAAGCTCTGGTAAACTCCATGCCCAGGAGAGTTAAGGCAGTTCTGGGAAATAATGGTGGCCACACAAAATATTGACACTTCAGGAACTTTCACTAAGGGGTGTACTCACTTTTGTTGCCGGTGGTTTAGACATTAATGGCTGTATATTGAGTTATTTTGAGGGAAGAATAAATTTACACTGTTATATAAGCTGCACACAGACTACTTTTCATTGTGTCAAAGTGTCATTTTGTCAGTGTTGTCCCATGAAAAGATATACTTAAATATCTGCAGAAATGTGAGGGGTGTACTCACTTTTGTGATACACTGTATCTGTGTTAATCTGGATTTTCCTTACTGTTTCACTTTTAAACTTGTGTTACAGCTCGGGGTTCTGAGAAATCAGAACCAGAATCAGAATCAGCTTTTATTTCAGTGTTTTTATATTATTTTTGTGTTAAAAAAACAACCTATTACTTTACATTAGTCCAAAGGACCATGGAATGCATTAACTGGTTTCCCAAACATCCTTATGGGGGAAAAAATACCTTGAAACTCAACGCCAGTCCCAGAACCAATTAACGTCGAGTTTCGAGGTACCGCTGTAGAACGTCACATAATATTGTGTGTAGATTTACGCACTGAATGTATATTTAATATCAAAAATGGTGTACAAATGTATATGAATCTCAACCTATGATGTGAGCTGTATGTACCATCATCAACCTGATTCACACACAATATTAAAGTAAGTCAATCTACAATAAAACTTGATCTTATTATATTTAATCAACTCAAGTTCCATTTTTACCACATCATAGATTAATAAATGAATGAATGAATGAATGAATGAACTCACCTGTGTGTTAATGAGCCGGTCTGAAGACTCACTCAGCAGTTGATGTGCTCACATCACACTCACTCACACTGATGTGTTCCTGTCTGTATCCGGCTCTGTTCTGTTTATTCTCCAGCAGCAGCTCTGTGAGCATGTGCACTTGTGTGTGTGTGTGTGCGCGCGTGTGTGTGTGTGTGTGTGTGTGTGAGTGTAAGTGCACGCACTGGCCTTTAGGGACCCGACGGACAGTAATGGTAAGCTACTTCTGATGACGATCCGACATGGCTTCTCGGGGTCTGGTTACGACTCTCCCCATCACTGAAGAGTCTGGCGTGTTTTTTTCTCCTCGTCCAGCTTCCTAAGGCTCGGTTGGTTGGCTGATTCGTCAGATTTGAGAGTGTGTGATGTCCTGTGGATGGATAGGTGTCCTGTTCGAGTCCCAATAAGACCCTGATCATGATTCTAGCAAAAGAGAAGTTAGCAAGCATTATTATTATTATTATTTATTATTCTTACAATTTATACCAGGCGTAACATAATGACCACAGCAAGTGAACATTTTACCCTCAGAGTTGATGTTGAAGCAAGAAAAATGGGCGATTGGTGAGTTTGATGAGGACCAAATTGTGATGGCTAGACGACTGGGTCAGAGCATCTCCGAAACTGCAGCTCTTGTGGGGTGTTCCCGGTCTGCAGTGGTCAGTATCTATCAAAAGAGGTCCAAAGAAGGAACAGTGGTAAACCGGTGACACGGTCATGGGCTCATTGATGTACGTGAGGAGCGAAGGCTGGCCCGTGTGGTCCGATCCAACAGAAGAGCTGCTGTAGCTCAAATAGCTGATGAAGTTAATGCTGCTTCTGATAAAAAGGTGTCCACAGAGCATCACAGTTGCAGGGCTGTTTTGGCAGCAAAAGGGGGACCAACACAATATAAGGAAGGTGGTCATAATGTTATGCCTGATCATGTATAGCGCTTATCCATTTTAGGTGCTTTTAACAGTGGACAGAAATGAGCACGGGCAATTTCTGGCCAGCAACTAACACATGTTCACCTTACCACCAGTTGGTCCATACCAGACGCCATAGTCTTCATGAGACATAATTGAGTCTTGGCTACCCAACAACCCGTCAGTGGTTTATGGTTTGTCCAAGCATGGACCACTACTGATGGGTGCTATGACTGACTGCGAGCTCCCCTAGATGTTGTGCCAATACTTCAACCCAGTGGTCTGGCCATAATAATTTGGCTGCCCATATCTGCTGAGTTTAACACGTGTACTATGAGTATCTACCATCATCCTAACATTAAACATATAAAGAGTTATAGAGATTTAATGTTTGTGAGGTGGTCCTAATGTTTTGGCTCATCAGTGTAGATCAAATTCTCAATTTTCCACCTTTACTGATCAATAAAATTATGTACACTATATAGCCAAAAGTATGTGGACACCTGACCTGATCACACCTATATTGCATAAATCATTACAAAATCATAAGTATTAATAAAGAACAGGCCCCACTTTGCAATGTGTTTAAGTGCACGGCTCTATATTTCCCGTCACACTATTTACGGCGCCATTGACCTTTTTTTTTTTCCAAAGACAGAGACATTGTATTGAGCTCTTTCCCATTTGCAGGTCATCCACCATATTATAGCACCGGCCAAGCTATTTGGATTGATCCGTATGCGTTTAACTGGATCTCCAGTCGGCCGGCGGGTTACGTCAGAGAGGTTTTGGCTTCGGGCTACGGAGATAAATCCATAATGCAGGAAATAGTGCTGGAAAAAAAAATCTAGCAAGTTCAGATACCTCCAGCGTTGTTGCGTTGTGCAAGCTGCTAGACTTCTGTTATTTATTTAATAACATAGAAAATGTCCATTATTATATTTATTAATACTTAAAAAAAAAAAGTAATTAGATTTAAACCTTGATCCTATGCATTTATTACCTTGCCAACATTCAACTACCCACGTTCAAAATGTATGGATCAACTGTGTTCAATCCCAACACCAGATAATTAGCTTATCTCTTTCTAGGGTCCATTAGTATGGTATAACCCATCCACAGATCTAATCTAAGTTACACCAAGAAGCACTCAGGTCAGGGATCCAATCACAGACAAAAGAAGAATCTAGGGTTAGGGCTTTTATAAATACACTATATAATTGAAAGTATTGAGACACCCCTTATGATTTAATATACTGTATGTGTTTCAGCCATAACAATCGCTAACAGGTGTAATAAATCAATGATATTAAGGACATTAGATGCTTCTAACTTTGCCTACTGACATTCTCTTGACCCACATCAGTGCCCAGCCATACAGTTGTGTTGTTCTTTAGACTTACCAGCGACGGAGGTACGCAAGGTCCGTTACAATCTATCCAACCAAGTACTGGAAGATCTAAACAGGCTAGTCTAGCATCTCTCATCTCTTTCCTTGGGAGTCCATCGAGTATACCCTCGAGCACCATATCCACCCTAAAAGATAAAAACAATGGAACGTGTATTGAGCACTGAGGTATGGCAGTTCCACCAATGGTCAGTTATCAATGGCTTTAAAATCTCCAAAACCAAAACGTCATGCATTCACTTCTACCAGCTGTGAGCGCTGCAGCCTGAGCTGGAGCTTTGCTATTCTACGTAAAGAACTTCGGGCCTCTTCGAACCTTGGTGCTTTTCAGAGAACCAGATTCAAGAGGAGCCAAGGACGTGACAACAGTGGGCATTGCGCAACAGAAGTAAAGAGTAGTAACAAGGTGGTGGAGTGTGTGAGCATTTGTGCTGTAGTTCATTGTAGTTCGATCAACTAGGTGAGGGCATGGGTCCCATCCCTCATGTGGGTGTACAGAGCCTTAGCCTGATCTAGACTGAATGATGGGACCACAGTCTATAGAGATGCCAAAAAAAATCGTACCTCCATCAAGGAATCCGGCTGTCGTTGGGAGCATCCCGTACCTCTCTTGTTCGAAGCCTGTACGTTAAAGCTGGTGAACCTTCCTTAGAGTCTAGACGGCTGAAACTGGCCCTGCAGAACCAAACACAGAAACATGTTTAAAGAAAACCTCCTCCAGACTGGGCCCACAGTTCACCTTTTAACTTGAAAATGACCCAAAGCATACAGCCAAAACACTACTAGAGTGGCTCCAGGGCAAATCTTTGAATATTCAAGTGGCCATGCAAAAGCCCATTAAAACCACCTCCTTGTTTCTACACTCACTGTCCATTTTATCAGCTCCACTTACCACATAGAAGCACTTTGTAGTTCTACAATTACTGACTGTAGTCTGTCTGTTTCTCTGCATGCTTTGTTAGCCTCCTTTAATGCTGTTCTTCAATGGTCAGGACCCCCACAGGACTGCTACAGAGCAGGTATTACAGTATTTAGGTGGTGGATCATTCTCAGCACTGCAGTGACACTGACATGGTGGTGGTGTGTTAGTGTGTGTTGTGCTGGTATGTGCTGATGGAGTTTTTAAACACCTCACTGTCACTGCTGGACTGAGAATAGTCCACCAACCAAAAACATCCAGCCAACAGCGCCCCGTAAGCAGCGTCCTGTGACCACTGCTGAAGGTCTACAAGATGACCGACTCAAACAGCAGCAATAGATGAGCGATCGTCTCTGACTTTACATCTACGAGGTGGACCAACTAGGTAGGAGTGTCTAATAGGGTGGACAGTGAGTGGACACGGTATTTAAAAACTCAAACCAGCACAACACACACTAACACACCACCACCATGTCAGTGTCACTGCAGTGCTGACAATGATCCACCACCTAAATAATACCTGCTCTGTGGGGGTCCTGACCATTGAAGAACAGGGTGGAGCTGATAAAACAGTAAGTGTAGAAACAAGGAGGTGGTTTTAATGTTATGGCTGATCAGTGTATTTGACAACGTGTTACTAAGTCCATCTATGGGTGTGAACAAGCTAGCCATGTGAGAATCTATCGCTCTGAGGATCTCACTCACGTTCAGACTCGATTCGCTCTGGTAGAAATAAAATCAGTACCTGCTTCAGAGCGTCAGTGATGGGGAGGTGACGGGTGACATTCCGCAGGTGAGCGAACGCAGCACGTGGCCATCCGGACCTGCAGAGCTGCTGAAGACACCCTGCTGCAGGAGAAAAAAAGAGAACGCTTGTGTCAGTTCAAGCTGGTCTAGATGACTGGCTTCATACGCAACACAAAGATCTATTAACATGTCAAAAGACATGCTGATCTGACGAGTTCTTATGAACTATTCCAAGCTATTTTTATACACACGATCTGCCACTGACAGGTGAAGTAAATAACATTGTTTATTATTGAGTATCTACGATGATTGTTGTCAAGGGGTGTATATTAGACCATCATGACTCGCAAAAAAATGACTCGTAAACAACAAGAGTCCCTAGCATCAGCATATGTTAACATTAGTTACGTGTGACAATTCATAACTAATGACGCTCCGGCCGTCTTAACCCGCAACGCACGCAATGGGTAAATGTTCCAGCCAGCTTCCGGCGTAGTGATAAAGAATCGCTCCATACTCACTACTCCCTACAGTTCACTTCATTTGAAAATTTTCCTTACCTTTGGATTGGAATCTCACTTAGTATGGTGGAATACCCTACGTAGTGCACTTCACAGGAACAACTGGGGTGAATGGAACACTCCTACAGAATTGGCGCTAATGGTTGAAAGACTGAACCAGCTTTCTGAACCTTCTGATTTTAATTTTAGTAAGAGATGCTCTTATTTGTTATTTGCATTTATTCAGTTTGCGTCACACAGACGGTGTGTTAATGAAACGCTCGATCGGCTTTCTGACGAGTCCGTGTTTTACTTCACGACCAGGAAAAGTTTGGGGGGTTTTAATTATAAGCACATTTACAAAATAACAGATTCTATTCCTAATGGTACAACATACAGTTATACATTTAATAGCATCTGGAAGAACATAAGCTCAGGTAAGCAGTGGTTATGATTTTCTTTGCTGCATTTTGGATTTTGGCCGCTGTGCCGTGATTTATCAAAGAAAACAAAACGTATCAGTTTAAGCTTTTAACTGGAACCTTCTTGTTACGGAAATTACATTAATTTACACAATGACTAGGAAAGTAAAGGTACGAAGTATAACGGCAAAATAGTCACTAATCTGTTGTTGTTTTTTTTTATCTAAACTTACATATTATTCATTTATTTCTACGCTACATTTCCAATATATGTTTTGTGTATATTATATTGACTCGTGACTTGACTTGGACTCATATATATATCATTCAGACTGATTTATGGAGAAACACTGTATATTATAGGATAATAAATATTATTAAAAATTAGTAACATGTCCAAATTATCACTATGAACTACAAAAATTGTTTATTTTACCTTGGTGTGATTATTGTGAAATTGTCATACTCTATTTCAACCAGCAGATGGAGACAACCTTCATAAAACCGTCAACATGCAACTACAGTATATGCAACACGTATAATATAATAACAAATAAAGCACAGTGACGCAACATGACTCCAAAAATATGTGGACTATTAAATATTTGCTTCATAAACACATTATGTTCTTTTTTTATTTATCTTCCTGCTTTTACCTACCAGATTAGCTGAACTGTTGAGCTCTTCTGCTTCACAGTATCACCAACTACAACCAAGCTAACTGCTATAAAGTATAAACATGCTAAACTTACTTTTCATTGAGTGTCGAATTCTGGAAGTTTCTGAGCTGCTTCATCTACTTCAAACGTTTGTAAAAGAGTCTGTCACAGTCAGTGCTTGATTTTACGCACCTGTTAGCAATATATGTGTCTAATGAGCCAAACCCACTAATTAGCCTCTTCTGGAAACTGGAAACTGGAAACACTGGGCTGAAACTGGAGTGCCAACTAGTGGTGGTCACTCAGTAATGTGATCCGGTTCACTTGAGTCTGATGTGTATATTAATGGGTCAAGGGTTCAAGAGGGATGGTCAACAACAAATTGTCGTGGTTACTTGACCCAGTCAGGCAGCCACAGTGGCACCAAAACAAACAGTCAGTAAATTACCATGGAGAAGGGCTATGATACTCCTTAAGTGGTACAGTCCTAAAGTAGCTTGTAAGCATTTGCATATTTTGTCAGAGGACTCATAAAATCCGGGTTAGTTGAAACCTCGGACTCGTGATTCCCGATTCAGTACGAAGATTCAAATCATTTACCCGGGTGATTCAGGAACCGCCCAGCTCTAGCGCCAACTAGAGAACGTGTCATACTTCACACTGACGGTGAAAATGAGGTTCGAAACCGGGTCCCTGAAGCCGTGCAGCAGCTATTCATTCTCGATTCACCAATTTTAATGATTGTGTTTTGATTATTGGTGCCAGTAAAATCAGAAGGCACACACACACACACACACACACCTACATAAAGTGTATTCCAAATGAAGTAGCAACTTACTGGCATTTCACGTTGGTTCTCAGAGGAAGCTTAGGTGGATGTAGGGAAGCATATCAAACACTTCACCAGAAGACCCAAGTCCATAGTTTGGTCTGAAGCCGTGAGTCTAATTGCTGCGCCACAAAGTTATGTCCAGATTATACAGCAGTTACTATGTACACAGTGAATTTGGCATTCTGCTGATGTAGTTTACCCTGGTATACCGCCCAGATGATTATCACAGCTTGAAACAAATGCCGTCTTTGTGGATACGACTGGATTGGGTGGAAAACTGAGGGGAAATGCATTTTTCTGTATTTAGTTCACAAACTGGACGGCACGGTGGCTCGGTGGGTAGCACTGTTACCTCACAGCAAGAAGGTCCTGGGTTGGATTCCAAAAGTTGAGCAGTCTGGGTCCTCCAACGTTTCCTCCAACAGTCCAAAGATACTAACATTGCCCTGATGGCGCCCTGGCCAGGGTGTTTCTGTGTGCCTTGCTAACCCATTGAGTTCTGGGATACGCTCCAGCACCCCAAGCAACCCTGATTAGGATAAGCGGCTTAGAAAGTGAATGATTCAGACCAGACAAAGCAAAGTAAAGGTTCTAGCAAAATATATATAATAATAATACTTACATTAATAAATACATAATCAGGCGCCCAGGTGGTGCAGCGGGATATTCCGCTAGCACACCAGCGCCGAGATTCTGAATTCCTCGGTTCGGAACTCGGCATTGCCACCGGTCGACTGGGCGCCATCTAGCGAGCATAATTGGCAGTGCCTGCGGCAGACACGTCTCTGCTAGGGCGGGATGACCGGACAAGGTGAAAAAGGGTTCCGCTAAGGGCTGGAGGAGGTGTGAGCAGCAATATACCCACCTCGACTGCAGCGGAAGACGAATTGACTACACTAAATTGGGAGAAAATGCATAAATAAAATAGAAAAAAATACAAATGAAATAAATACATAAACAAAATGCATGTTTACATAAGGGTTCATTTATTTAAATGTATTTTTATCTATACAACTATCTCAGTGAAAATACATATCAACGTTTACAAAGAAAAAAACACTTCATAAGTACATAAAGCACAACAGGATTCAGTGGAAAAGTTTCAATAAGCGAAAAAATAAACGGGTAAACTAGACATCGCTCGCGATCGTGTTCTTCATTAACTTTATACTGCGTGGTGGTGCCCTTAAATTTACTCTGCTTCATATAAAGTTTAATAAATATAAAATATTAGGAAAATATCTGTAGCTTCAAAACGGGTTATGTACGTAGTACAAAATTTAACAATTTGTAAACATTAGCAAATATTTAAAAAAACATCACAACACATTTTCAGGGGAACCTAAATAAGCTATCCTAATTAATAATAATAATAATAATTATAATAATAATGAGCATCTATAGATAAACGTATGCAAATACAGTATTGTAGCATGGAATTAGCTGTACTTGGCCACCAGGGGGCAACACAAGATCGTAATGAGTTCCCCAGTTCGTTAATAAAATACTATAAATTTGTATTATGATAAATATTACTTCTATTAATAACACTGATAAAAAAAGAATGGATAAAATTATAATGTTTTATCTTTTCCTTCATTCTTTTATTCTCAAATGCACCCTCAGACGCACCCAGTGCATTTAGCAAACCGTGACTAGCCGCTCTAGTTGACGCCGCCTCACAACAAACACAAACATCTCAAATGTATAAAGTCATTATGAACAAAAAACACCAAAACAAATTCAAACAAGGATAAAATAAATCTCTATTTAAATTAACGTTTACATTATTATTATTATACACAATGCTGGTTGCAATTTAAGTCTTTTTTAACACGCTCCCAGAGTTAGCCAGCCAGCAGCTAACTCGCATTGTCCATGGAGAAAAGAAAACAATCAGGATCAGAATGGTCCAGGATGGTCCATAATGTAACATTTTAGCCACACAGACATAAACAACACAAATAATCTCGTGTTTCAAAATGGAAAAACAAGGAATTACAGCGAAGTCTTTATTCAGAGGTAAAAAATCCATTGATATCTTCAGTATGAAGGGTTTGGTGTTGCCTCTTCAGACGCAAAATTCAATCACATCCAAAGTAGAGATTGTCGTTTCCCTTGAAAACGGGGATACTTCTCACTTTTTGAGGGAACAAAACGGGGGAAACATCTTGCTTGGCAGAAGCTTTACTTCACGATTCAGGTTCTCAGTGGAATTAGTGGAATTACGTCCGATTTAGCAAGGAAGACCTGAAAAACAAGCAAATACTTAACTTACGACGAAGAAGTAAACATTCCATGAGTGTAAACTTGACCATGAACTTGTTGGGACGTTCCTTTTTAAAACCATGGGCATTTAGATTTTTTCTAGCCTACCAGAATTCGCAATTATAAGAGGGATTTGTACCCACTTTATTAACAGATAATCGACAGAGAAAGAAAGTGTTCAATGGGGTTGAGGTCAGGGCTCTGTGTAGGCCACGTCAAACTCTTCAAAGCATGTCTTTATAGACCACATGTCCACATACTTTTGACTACATAGTGCACTTATAGTCTTGGGAATAGAGCTGCAGAGTCTCTAGAGTGGCAGGTTGGAATGGGAAACGATCATCTTACCCTGTATCCTTCCAATAAAAGACCCCAATTAATTACAGAAAGGCATAAGAGAGGACACACTTCTGTAGATGTCAACGATATGGGTCAGCAGCAATGGTATATGGCATATGGATACATATGTAGGGAGTTCCCTTCATGAAAGAAGTGTCCAATGGGGTTTAGGTCAGAAATCTTTGCAGGCCATCTATATAGACTATGTTTTGTGTACAGGGTCTCAGCCATGCTGAAAGAGCAAGCGATGGGTGAGACTAGGACACTTTAAATAATTAGGAGAGATGTCCACATACTTTTGACTATATAGTGCATTATAGTCTAGAGCTGCAGGTTGGAATGAAAAATGATCATCTTAACCTGTATCCATCCAATAAAATATTTCCACCACACCAATTGCTTTAAACATTTTTGGAAGGGTTTTGGAAGCCCCCCCTGTGCACAAATCAAGTTCTATAAAGACATGGTGTGGAGAATCGAGCCTACCCCAGAGCCCCTACCTCAGCCCATTAAACACCTTTGAAATGGAACATCGGTTCCAAGCCCGGCCTTCTCAATGAACACCAGTGCAAGACTTCCAAAAAACTATTTTGACTAAATGGGCCTATTCCCAGAGTTACCCTCCCAAGAGTGGAGGCTGTTATGGGTGCAAAGTAGTGGTAATTCCAACCATGAGTTCCCTCCATGAAAAAAAGTGTCCGATGGGGTTTAGGTCAGGAATCTTCGCAGGCCAGTACAACTCCTTTATTTCAAACTGTTCAAAGCATGTCTTTATAGACTACGCTTTATGTACAGGGTCCTAGCCATGCTGAAAGAGCAAGCGATGGGTGAGACTAGGACACTTCAAATAATTACTTTTGACTATATAGTGCATTTTTTTTAATCCAACAGCTTATAGTCTTGGGAATAAAGCTGCAGAGTCTCTAGAGCTAGATCTTAACTTGTATCCATCCAATAAAAACAGCTACAAAGACGACGGACTCAACAGTATTGGTCAGCAGCAATGGTATTTGGCATATGGATAAATATGTAGCGAGTCCCCCCCCCCCCCATGGACCAGCCATGATTATTTACATTTGCGGCATGTTAGAGACTCTTAGTGACTTTACAATTCTCACTAATAACAATTTAACCATTGGAGGATTGAGGGTTTTACTCGGGGGCACTACAGTGGCAACCTGGTGATGGTGGGGCTTGAATCAGCAGCCTCCAGTACCTTAACCACTGAGCTATTATTGCCCTACTTCTGGCTGAAAGACTCCAAAGACATTTCAGTCCGGGCCAGTGGCTGACCACAAGATAGCAAAAGGTTAAATCACGCTGATCTGGTTTGATCTGATAAGACTGGTGTCATAAACACATAAAACAGCACAATAAACGCCGTGGTCCTGATTTATTTGTACACTCAGACTCAGTTTCACCTGACATTTAGACCCTTACAGGAATGTTTCTACTTTACAAGCTTTAATAGGTCTTATCTGTTCTCTTCTGGTCACTACAGGGTTAACTGGCTCCCCCTAAAGCACCAACAGCTGTGCTCCCGCCTCCGCCTGGCTCTGAGCACGTTCTGCTGAGCCAGACAGAATCTGGTAATGTGACGGATCCTGCCTCGGTGAGACGGACGCCTTTTCCGATCCATCACACACTGGAAGACATGGCTGAACAAACAGCCGAGCGGACCTGCTCGATTTAAATGGGGGCTGTGTCGAGTCGTTGTGTCCAATGTGTTTTTATATACAGTGTATCACAAAAGTGAGTACACCCCTCACATTTCTGCAAATATTTCATTATATCTTTTCATGGGACAACACTATAGACATGAAACTTGGATATAACTTAGAGTAGTCAGTGTACAGCTTGTATAGCAGTGTAGATTTACTGTCTTCTGAAAATAACTCAACACACAGCCATTAATGTCTAAATAGCTGGCAACATAAGTGAGTACACCCCACAGTGAACATGTCCAAATTGTGCCCAAATGTGTCGTTGTCCCTCCCTGGTGTCATGTGTCAAGGTCCCAGGTGTAAATGGGGAGCAGGGCTGTTAAATTTGGTGTTTTGGGTACAATTCTCTCATACTGGCCACTGGATATTCAACATGGCACCTCATGGCAAATAACTCTCTGAGGATGTGAGAAATAGAATTGTTGCTCTCCACAAAGATGGCCTGGGCTATAAGAAGATTGCTAACACCCTGAAACTGAGCTACAGCATGGTGGCCAAGGTCATACAGCGGTTTTCCAGGACAGGTTCCACTCGGAACAGGCTTCGCCAGGGTCGACCAAAGAAGTTGAGTCCACGTGTTCGGCGTCATATCCAGAGGTTGGCTTTAAAAAATAGACACATGAGTGCTGCCAGCATTGCTGCAGAGGTTGAAGACATGGGAGGTCAGCCTGTCAGTGCTCAGACCATACGCCGCACACTGCATCAACTCGGTCTGCATGGTCGTCATCCCAGAAGGAAGCTGACGCACAAGAAAGCCCGCAAACAGTTTGCTGAAGACAAGCAGTCCAAGAACATGGATTACTGGAATGCCCTGTGGTCTGACGAGACCAAGATAAACTTGTTTGGCTCAGATGGTGTCCAGCATGTGTGGCAGCGCCCTGGTGAGAAGTACCAAGACAACTGTATCTTGCCTACAGTCAAGCATGGTGGTGGTAGCATCATGGTCTTGGGCTGCATGAGTGTTGCTGGCACTGGGGAGCTGCAGTTCATTGAGGGAAACATGAATTCCAACATGTACTGTGACATTCTGAAACAGAGCATGATCCCCTCCCTTCGAAAACTGGGCCTCATGGCAGTTTTCCAACAGGATAACGACCCCAAACACAACCTCCAAGATGACAACTGCCTTGCTGAGGAAGCTGAAGGTAAAGGTGATGGACTAAACCCAATTGAGCACCTGTGGCGCATCCTCAAGTGGAAGGTGGAGGAGTTCAAGGTGTCTAACATCCACCAGCTCCGTGATGTCATCATGGAGGAGTGGAAGAGGATTCCAGTAGCAACCTGTGCAGCTCTGGTGAATTCCATGCCCAGGAGGGTTAAGGCAGTGCTGGATAATAATGGTGGTCACACAAAATATTGACACTTTGGGCACAATTTGGACATGTTCACTGTGGGGTGTACTCACTTATGTTGCCAGCTATTTAGACATTAATGGCTGTGTGTTGAGTTATTTTCAGAAGACAGCAAATCTACACTGCTATACAAGCTGTACACTGACTACTCTAAGTTATATCCAAGTTTCATGTCTATAGTGTTGTCCCATGAAAAGATATAATGAAATATTTGCAGAAATGTGAGGGGTGTACTCATTTTTGTGATACACTGTATATATATATATAATACAGTAACTGACCACTTAATATAGTAACTGTGACCCTTACACTGGCCAAAAGTATATAGACACCCATCCTACATGTTCAATTTATATATTTCCGCCACACAAGTGTATACAATCATTGAAATTAAATAAATGATATGTTTTAAACCTTTTTGGAGGGGTTTGTGGAAGCCCCCCTGTGCATCAAGCTCTATAAAGACATGGTGTGGAGAATCGAGCCCACCCAGAGCCCCTACCTCAACCCATGGAACACCTTTGAAATGGAACATCGGTTCCAAGCCTGGCCTTCCAAAAAGCTCTTTTGACTAAATGGGTCAATTGCCAGAGTTACCCACCCAAGAGTGGAGGCTGTTATGGGTGCAAAGTGGTGGTAATTCCAACCACGAGCTCATTAGACATTCCATTTCAAAACCGTAATCAATTAAATGGTGTCTACAGGCGTACTGGGTATTACTGGAGATCTGAATTGGAATTACTGCCACTTTGCATCCATAACAGGCTCCACTCCAGGGATAATAACTCTGGGAATTTGCCCATTCGGTCAAACAAGCTTTTTGGAAGTCAGCACCTATACAGAGATGACTGGCTATGTCTAGGGTAGGGTGGATAAACAGCCTAGGCATTGGTGGGGTGCATTTGTCAGTGCGCTCTCAGTGCTGGTCCCCAGTCTGGACAACAATAAGGAGGGTTGTGTCAGGAACGGCATCTAGCATTCAGTCAACATAGCTTTTTAGAAGTCAGCACCTATCCAGAGATGATTGGCTACGTCTAGGGCAGGGATGGTTAAACAGCCTAGGCATTCGGAGGTGAACTAGTCAGTGCGCTCTCAGTGCTGGTCTCCAGCCTGGATTAAAATAAGGAGGGTTGTGTCAGGAACGGCATCTGGCCAATACAAGTACCAGGCCAATTTAGTCAACAGAGCTTTTTGGAAGTCAATGCCTATCTAGGGACGATTGGCTACATCTGGGGCAGGGGTGATTAAATAGCCTAGGCATTCGGAGGTGCACTTGACAGTGCTGGTCCCCAGCCTGGATAACAATAAAAAGCGTTGTGTCAGGAAGGGCATCTGGTCCATACAAGTACCAGGCCAATTCAGTCAACAGAGCTTTTTGGAAGTCAGCGCCTATCTTGGGAAGATAAGCGCTGTTATAAGTTAAACAGCCTAAGCACTGGGAGGTGCACTTGTCAGTGCACTCTCAGTGCTGGTCCCCAGCCTGGACAACAATAAGGAAGGTTGTGTCAATTCAGGTACTTGGACCGGAATAAATCTCTGTAACATCCCCAATTGCCTCATCTGTACCCTGGCACACGGCCTACATTGGCACATTTTTGACAGCTGAGTAACAGCAAAATAACACAGATCTTATCATCACTGATATCACGTTACATGTCATAGTGAGACGCGAGTCTAGCCGAGTCAGACCTCTCGCTCTTGCACACTCATACACACCTGAGAGATTTCCATCCGTCCTTCTCCATGTTGTTCTCCGGTCCCTCGCTTTCGTACGACGCCAGATACAGAGCTGTCGACAGATAAAAGGACAATGAATGATGTGTCAGGGTAGTTTCACTGAAGGCTTTGTTCTTGACTCATCTCTGAATTCTTCACCCCTTGGGTAATCGGAGAACGTTGTACTCTTGTAAACGCGGCGTTCTGCTCCGATAACTCGTCGCGTATCAGATTTTTGGCGCTAGAACAGACATGCAGCGCGTGACATGTAGTCACCGAACGGGTCGGTGATCAGTCCGAGCCTGAGGGTGCCCTGCCGTCGGGCTGTCTAGTCGTGACAGCATGACCAGAGGTCAAGCGGGTCAAGACGTGTACGAGGGTGGACGGTTTACACATACTGTATGCTAAAAATCTGATTAGGTCGCTGGTTCTGGTCCACCACTGCCAGGTTGCTGCTGTTGGGTCCTTGAGCAAGGCCCTTAACCTTCAATCGCTCAGACTGCATACTGTCACAGTACTGCGAGTCGCTCTGCATAAAGGCGTCTGCTATCCAGTACTGTGACAGTATACGGTCTGAGAAATTGAGGGTTTAGGGCCTTGCTCAAGGGCCCAACAGTGGCAACCTGGCAGTGGTGGGCTTGAACCAGCGACCTTTCGATTACTAGCCCAGTTTTCTATATCTAACTTATAATGCAGATTATTTAGATGCACCAGTTAGGATTACGCCGATTCTGATTACGTCGCCGCAGATTAGCTTACTAAGCTAACACAGTTAGCCTCAGGCCATTCAAACCAATGGGCTGAGCCGGCACAACCCGCTAGCATGCCAGCTAACGTCTCCCTCCGTGTACCGAAATCAGACTTGTGCACCTTTATTTATTTACATTTGAAAAGAACTCCATTGGTTGCTCCGCATTCGTCCGGCATGTTTGTAGTTTTTTTGTGAGGAAAGTCATGCCGCACTGAATGCTGGGATTGCCTTCAGGGCTAAAGAAGCATCGGATTTATTCAGCATCGTTATTCAGTCAGATTATCACTCAGAATTAAGGCGCCTCAGTAGGCAGCATTTTAGGGTATCTAAGAATTTAGACACGCCCTCTTCTCAGGAGTGTAGGATGACGTAAAATGCGTCTATGTAGAGAGATCGCTAGGTTTTCACCAGTCACTAACACTTACCGCCGCTTTGCACCCAT